>NC_138552.1:6629478-6669478 GCF_964273705.1 Natrix helvetica
AGCTCTCCAAGCCTGATAAGGTCTGTGGTTGTAAATTCACCCTTGAAAGACTGTTTGCCGGGACTTTGCTGAATGTGAACGAGAGGAATTCACATTAGCTTAATAAAAAGGGGTTTTGTCAGGACAAGGAGTCTGCTTCGGGATTTTGTGAAGCCTAGGTTAGAACATTGTTCTCCTTTCCAATGATATGACTACAGATAGAAGAGAATATATGTAGCCCAGAGTTGAAATGTGGGGACCTTGGTGCCCTCCGAGCTTGGTGGTTTTCTGGCAGACATTTCATTGCCCAACTAGGTAACATCATCAGTGCTAGTGAGGAGTGTTAGAAGGGGTTGGCAAACATTCTATGTTTCTAATTTAGCAGATCTGTTCATGATACATAGATTGGGACCTAGGCAGAAATAGACAATCTGTGATTTAAATTCCAGAGGGCTGTTCACTCAAGTAGGAATGTTAAATATCTAAGACGAATAGAATAGAATAGAACAGAACAGAACAGAATAGGAGAGTAGAGTAGAGTAGAGTAGAGTAGAGTAGAGTAGAGTAGAGTAGAGTTTGGAATGGAAGGGAAGGGAAGGAAAGGGAAGAGAAGATAAGAGTTTAGAATGGAATGGAATGGAATGGAATACAATAGAATAGAATAGGAGAGGAGAGGAGAGGAGAGGAGAGGAGAGGAGAGTTTGGAATGGAAGGAAAGGGAAGGGAAGAGAAGAGTTTCGAATGGAATGTAATAGAATAGAATAGAATAGAATAGAATAGAATAGAATAGAATAGAATAGAATAGAATAGAATAGAATAGAATAGGAGAGGAGAGGAGAGGAGAGGAAGGGAAGGGAAGGGAAGAAAAGAGTTTGGAATGGAATGGAATAGAATGGAATAGAATAGAACAGAACAGAACAGAACAGAACAGAACAGAACAGAATAGAATAGAATAGAATAGAATAGAATAGAATAGAATAGAATAACAGAGTTGGAAGGGACCTTGGAGATCTTCTACTCCAACCTCCTGCTTAGGCAGAAGACCCTGTGTAATTTCAGAAAAAATGGTTGTCCAATCTCTTCTTAAAAACCTCCAGTGTTGGAGTACCCACAATTTCTGGAGGCAAGTTGTTCCACTAATTAATTGTTCTCACTGTCAGGAAATTCCAGGTTGCTTCTCTCCTTGATTAGTTTCCATCCATTCTTCCTTGTCCTACCCTCGGGTGTCTCGGAGAATAGGATTAGAGCATATTGCCTTCCAAAGTTGTGGGTGTTCCATCATTGGAGATTTTTAAGAAGTGATTGGACAACCAATTGTTTGGAATGGTATAGTATCTCCTGCTTGGGCAGGGGTTGGACTAGAAGACCTCCAAGGTCCCTTTCAAGAGATTGGAGAACCGTTTGTCTGAAATGTCCCTTCCAATTCAGTTATTCTGTAAATCTGTAATTCTGTAAGGTATTCACATGCGTCTTTGGTGTTGATCATAGTTGCACATTTAAGTATTCTGTAGAAATTTAATAAGAATTTTTCTGCAAAAGCTTCCTTTTTGGGGGGGGGGGGCAAAATAATTCTGAGAGTAATCCCTTTTGCATCAAACTGGATGAGGAGAATTACATAAATGTTTTTGATCCAGAAGTTAAAATTGTCATATATCCCATGCCTGAACAATCGAATTCTTCAGAGCTGGTAAAGGTATATAGAAGAGCTTTCAATCCATAGTCTAAAGTTTAATATATATTTTTTTCCTTGAGTGCCCTTAGCTGATTTTCTGCAGTCCAGCAAAACATGACTTTTGGGCTTGCAGTATAATGAAATGTGTTTTCTGGTGTAAATGTTATCTGTCTAGCCCAGTTAATCTCACTGCTCTTTCTGGTACCGGTTCAAAGTTCCAATCTCACATTCAATAAGAAGAGAGAATAACTTCACAATTGTTTTTTACCCACCACAGCTACAGTAACAGTAAGTGAAGTTTGGCTCTTGATAATCTCTACTGATGGGTCCGTGGAGCTTTTTCGGCAATAATAACCGAATAACCGAATAACAGAGTTGGAAGGGACCTTGGAGGTCTTCTAGTCCACCCCACTGCTCAGGCAGGAAACCCTAAACTATGTCAGATAAATGACTGTCCAATCTCTTCTTATAAACTTCCAGTGTTGGAGCACTCACTTTTTCAGACTTAAAATTAATTCTTTTAACTTTCAGAAATAATATTATTTCTTTTAATTTTCAGAATTAACATTGTTTCTTTTAATTTTCAGAATTAAAAGTATTTCTTTTAATTTTCAGAATTAACATTAATTCTTTTAATTTTCAGAATTAACATTAATTCTTTTAATTTTCAGAATTAAAAGTATTTCTTTTAATTTTCAGAATTAATTCTTTTAATTTTCAGAATTAAAATTATTTCTTTTAATTTTCAGAATTAACATTAATTCTTTTAACTTTCAGAATTAATATTATTTCTTTAAATTTTCAGAATTAACATTGTTTCTTTTAATTTTCAGAATTAAAAGTATTTCTTTTAATTTTCAGAATTAACATTAATTCTTTTAATTTTCAGAATTAAAATTATTTCTTTTAATTTTCAGAATTAACATTAATTCTTTTAACTTTCAGAATTAATATTATTTCTTTAAATTTTCAGAATTAACATTAATTCTTTTAACTTTCAGAATTAAAGTTATTTCTTTTAACTTTCAGAATTAACATTAATTCTTTTAACTTTCAGAATTAAAACTCTTTTAATTTTCAGAATTAACATTAATTCTTTTAATTTTCAGAATTATTTTTTTTAATTTTGAGAATTAAAATTAATTCTTTTAACTTTCAGTCTTAAAAGAGGTAAGCTTTATTAAATTTGAAAAGGGCTCAAAACGAACACGTGGGGAAAAATAGCTTCGAATCAGTGGTGGGTTCTAAAAAAATTTTTGGCTAGGTGGGGGGGGCATGTGACTGAGTGGGCATTGGCAACTTGACGTTACTCACACACACTCAGCCACATGACACCCCCCACCAAGCCACGCCCACCAAAATGGTGGCAAAAAATTTGGGACTCCAACGGAGGGAAGGGCAGGGGGAAAGAGAGGGGAAAAACTCCCAAAAATAGATCGCTGGAGGATTTAGGGTTTGGAAAAGCCACACGTTTCCTAAAAGAAATTGAAGCATTCAACTTTGCACCCTGGAGGCCAGCCCTGTGTTTAAATGTGGTGGGTGACTGGGGGGGGAGAGAACAAGGGGAAGGAAAGGGTGGGAGATAGGAAAAAATGCAGGCGGAGGCACTGGACTGTGAAAGCAGGACGAGAGGGAGGGAGGAAAGTTCACTCAATCCTGGCTCGGGACAAGGAGGGAGGAGGAACCGGCTACAACCTCCCAAAACACCCCCAGGCGTGGAGGGGGGCATGGGAAATCGCAAAACCTGGATTGCACATGTGAGCTTGTGCCCTGCAGCCCATTTCAATGCCTTTGGGTGGAGGGAAGCTGGCCCTGGGCTGCATCCTTACTCTGCGCTCCACAGCACACCTGGGCCCTGCTTGGCTGGGCACTTCCCATCACCATCGCTCAACTTACCCATTGCAGGGATTTGATTAAGCCGAGTGGCTCCTTGGAGGGCCCCAGATCCAAACTAAACTCAGGCATTTTCCAGCGGGGAGCGAGCAGAGTGTAAGGGAGGTGTCTCTTTCGGTTTCTCACTCTGGGACTTGGAATGTCACCCTCTCCTCCTGCCGCCACCCTCTCCTGCCACCGCGGATTTACCATTGTCCTCTTCTCCCACGGATTTACCATTGTCCTCTTCTCCCACCACCCGCTCCTCCCGCAGCCCTCTCCTCCTGCCGCCCCCCTCTCCAGCATGCTTCCCCCATCCCCGCCACGGCTGCAATGGCAGTGGCCTCAGGAGATGCTGGCCAGTGGGGAGGGGGGCTAGGCTAGCACGAATGCTTACCTGTGTGTAGGCAGGAGGAGGCAGTTCTGTGGATGCACGTGGCAAAGGCAAGGCAGGGTGAGCATTGGAGCAGGCCTGTTCGGGAGCGTGGCCCGCCAGTCATTACTACCGTTTCAGTGATCCGGGCTCAATTACCATTACTGGTTGGCCTGAAGCCATCCGAACAGGGAGCAACCCACCTCTGCTTCAAATCCAAGAGAGTCAGAAAAATGATATTTAATTTTTTGAAATGATCTGTTATTTAATCTTCCTCTGATCCCCAACATGGTTAATGGCGATACTTTATTACAGATACCTTTCCAGCCCCTTCCATCGCAAATGTGCTCTTGATTTCCAGCGTAAAGGATCCCCCTGCTTAGATAGGCAATGAATGTAAGCAGTTCCATAAATAAATCATTGGTAATAAGTAAACAAGACGAGACACATTATGCGTAGAGAGAGAGAGAGAGAGAGGAGACTGAGAGCTATATGGATTTATGGCATTAGTCAGGAATACAAGAGGCTGTAGCTTGTTCAACTACAAAGAAAACCCCTTTGCAATAATTCATAGGATGTGCGATACAGACTTTCATAGAGGGTCGGTTTATTACGGACAATATTTTACAGGAAGAAAGGAAAATATCTCTCTGTATTTCAGCTGGCATTTCCTTCAGGCCCAGTTTCTGTCTCAACCATGACTGAAAAAGAGGTTAGCATTGAGGCCAATACAATTAGTCTCCTCAAAACGTTATATACAGGTCATTGTCCTAGTGCAGTGATGGTGACCCTTTTTTGGCATCTGTGCCAAAAGCGTGGAGAACGCAGGGGGGCGTATTATACCCATAATGCTATGTGTGTGATCACCCACCTGCATACATGCGCGCGCGGCCAGCGACCACCACCCACTGCTTTTGACATAGTTTTTTCACCCTCCCCAGGCTCCAGAGGCTTTCTAGGAGTCTGGGGAAGGTGAAAACAGCTTCCCCCGCCACCCCCAGCCCCCCGAGGCCTCAGGATCTTCCCTGAAGGCTCCGGAGGGCGAAAAATGGACCTATGAGGGACCCAGAAGTTCAGGAATTGTGACTTCCAGTTTGTACGTAGGGCCACTTTTCGATATCCGGAGCCTTCAGAGGCCTTCAGGAGGCTTCTCTGAAGGCTCCGGAGGGCAGAAATCAGCCCTATGAGCAAACCAGAAGTGACTTACGATTTGGCCCTAGGTCCGTTTTTTTGTCATCCGGAGCCTTCAGGGAAGCCTCCTGAAGGCTCCGGAGGGCAAAAAATGGCCCTAAGAGCAAACTGGAAGTCTGTTCCTGAACTTCCAGTTTGCCCGTAGGGGCGGTTTTTCGTGCTCCAAAGGCTTCATGTTAGCCTCCCGAGGGTGAAAAATGGCCTCAAAAGAAGGCCAAAGTCAGCTGGTCAGCACGTGCATGAATGCTAGCCAGCTGACAGGGCAGCACCTTGCATGCCCTAACAAATGGCTCCACGTGCCACCTGTAGCACATGTGCCATAGGTTCGCCATCACGGTCCTATTGTTTTATCATAAAGTCTCAGCAGCAGGATGAAAGTCTACACAAAAGGACATTTCCGGATGTGAGACTGTTGGAAGAAATATTATTCTGGTTCAGCAGTGGGTTTCATATTTTGTTACTGTCGGTTTGCCGCGCTCATGCACACTCGCTTCGCTGGTGCTTGCACCCTTCCATGCATGTGCCCGGCCTTCCGTGCACTCCCTTTGCTTACATATGCATCTTCCGCATATGCGCCCAGTTTCAAAAACATAACTAAGTAGGGCAGCATAGAGCCAGGGTGGGTGCATGGATTTCACATGGATTTCGCCCAACCACGATTTCACTACTGGTTCGGGCAAACCAGTCCAAACTGGCTGAATTCCATTTCTGATCTGGTTCAGTTCCAAGCTGGGAGAAAGGTACTGGAGACAAAATGGAGGCTGATTTGAAAGAGGGTGCCATGCCTGCAAGCCATCTTTTCTTTTGGACTTCAGGCCTGCCACACTTTCTACTGTCTATCTTCTATTGTGGGAAAATGGGAGGGGGGATTATACTGAGTTGGGTGATATGTAGCCATAATAACATTCTTCTTAGGAAACCAAGGTCATCATTTGTCTCTGCACCTGACCGGAACTGAATGGGTGGAAGCTGCTAGCATGGCAGTGGGAGATTGGAGCATGTGATGGACTTGTGCGTTTGGGGGAAGGATCTTGAACTTTCAACGGGGTGGGGAAAACCTGGAAGCTTTCAGTTTTGGATTTTCCCAGATGTGCCAACATGGCTCTCTTCATAAATTGGAACTTTGAGGAATCCTTTGCTTCAGACTCTGATTAAATTTTGGATGCTATTTGGAACCCTGACATAGGTTTTATTGCTGAACAGAACCACATGGTTTTAGGTTCTGGGCCACTGACCCCATTGAGTTGAGTGTGAGTGGTTATTTTTACCTTCTCTTGGGTTTTGCACTTGAGCTTCCTGTTTCTGTGCAAGAACGTGTATTCTATTGGCTGTTGTTCAGACTCCCATGGGGCCATGTAGGGGTTATGTAGGGGTCATATCTGGCTCTATAGGTTGTCTGAGCTATGTTTGGTTGAAGTTTGGACTTGCTGAGATGATGTAATGAAGAGACTTGTGTTCTGAAAAAGGTATTGGGCAATTCCTACTATGGCTTAATGGCTTTTTCCTGGGTTGGATCTTGGGCGAAGGTATGTGCTTATGAATAGAGCTATCTATCGCTTTATCTCTTAAGTGCTGACATCTGCTGAGGGCTAGGAAGAAAGGTGGGGGCTGCTTCCCCCATCTCAAAAAAAACATGCCGCTCCATTTCTTATCCAGGGAAATGTAATATTCTGCCTTTTTAATATTCCTCAAAATATTTCATTGTTTTAGGAAGGTGGGGGGATGATGAGAGAATGATGAGGGTCCTTTTCCCACATTTTAACTGGTTTTAAAAGGCAGACAAAGTTACTGCAGGCAGTCCTTGACTTACAACCATTTGTTTAGTGACTGTTCGAAGTTACAACGGCACTGAAAAAAGTATTTTATGATGTTTTTCACACTTACAACTGTTGCAGCATCCCCTTGTCATGGGATTCATATTCAGATGCTTGGAAGCTGAACTAATTGCAGGAACTGGATATGTCTAGTTAAACAAAAAGAAGGACCAGGGGAGACATGAGAGCAGTCTTCCAATATCTCAGGGGTTGCTACAGAGAAGAGGGAGTCCAACTATTCTCCAGAGCACCTGAGGGCAGAACAAGAAGCAATGGGTGGAAACTAATCAAGGAGAGAAGCAACTTAGAACTGAGGAGAAACTTCCTGACAGTTAGAACAATTAATCAGTGGAACAGCTTGCCTCCAGAAGTTGTGAATGCCCCAACACTGGAAGTCTTTAAGAAGATTTCTTTCTTTAAGAAGAAGATGTTGGATAGCCATTTGTCTGAAGTGGTGTTCGGTCCGAATCGGACCGAACACAGGTAAGAGCCTATTTACGGACCTACCTTGTGGCATTAAGAGTGGCCAAGCGCCAATACTGTGCCGCTCTTATTGCGTCCGCAGATAACCGCCCTGCCACCCTATTTCGGGTGACCCTCTCCCTCCTTTTGCAGAGGCCGCGGGAAGCCCCCTTGCAGGGTAAAGCAGAGGAATTTGGGGAATATCTGCAGGACAAAATCGCTCAAATCCGAAGCGAGTGGGTCCCCCCCAGTAGTCCAGAGGAGACGTCGGAGGCGAGTCTTGAGGGACCATTCTGGGAGGAGTTTGACTCTGTTGCTGCCGATGATATGGACAGGTTACGTGGGCGACTGCGAGCCACTACATGTTTACTGGACCCGTGTCCCTCCTGGCTTATACTGGCATCCTAGAGGTTACACGAGGCTGGCTCCAGGAGCTAGTCAACACTTCCTTGAGAGAGGGGTCCTTGCCGGCCGCCTTGAAAGAGGTGGTGGTGAGGCCCCTACTCAAGAAGCCTTCCCTGGATCCAGCTATGTTAACCAACTATCGTCCTCTCTCCAACCTTTGCTTTTTGGCAAAGGTTGTAGAGAGTGTGGTGGCACCACAGTTCCCACGTCACCTGGAAGAAATTGATTATCTAGACACATGCCAGTCCGGTTTCCGGCCCGGTCACAGCACGGAGACAGCCTTGGTCGCGTTGGTGGATGATCTCTGGAGGGCCAGGGATGGGGGTTGTTCCTCCATCCTGGTCCTATTAGATCTCTCAGCTGCTTTCGATACCATCGACCATGGTATCCTATTGCGTCGTCTGGAGGGGCTGGGGGTGAGGGGCACCGTCTTGCGGTGGTTCTCCTCCTACCTCTCCGGCCGGATGCAATGCGTGTTGGCGGGGGAGCAGAGGTCGACCCCGAGGCCACTCACTTGTGGGGTGCCACAGGGGTCGGTCCTCTCGCCCCTCCTGTTCAACACGTATATGAAGCCGCTGGGTGAGATCATTCATGGTTTTGGGGTTGAGTACGCTGATTATACTCAGCTGTACATCTCCACCCCCAACCACCCCAACGATGCCGTCGAAGTGATGTCCCGGTGCCAGGAGGCTGTACGGGTCTGGATGGGAAGCAACAGACTCAGGCTCAACCCCGCCAAGACAGAGTGGCTGTGGCTACCGGCACCCCGGTTCAACCAGTGGGTTCCATCACTGGCCATCGGGGGCGAACAACTGGCCCCTGTGGAGCGGGCACGCAATTTGGGTGTCCTCCTGGATGCCTGGCTGTCGATGGATGACCATGTGACAGCCGTGGCAAGGGGGGCGTTCCACCAGGTTTGCCTGGTGCGCCAATTGCACCCCCTATTGGACCAGGATGCCCTTCACACAGTCACACACGCACTGGTGACATCCCGTCTGGACTATTGCAATGCTCTCTACATGGGGCTTCCCTTGAGATGCACCCGAAGGCTGCAGCTGGTCCAGAATGCGGCCGCGCGGGCAATCATGGGAAGTACCAGGTACTCCCATATAACACCTCTCCTGCGCGGGCTGCACTGGCTGCCTGTGGCTTTTCGGGTGCATTTCAAGGTGCTGACTATCATCTTCAAAGCGCTCCATGGCACAGGACCTAGCTATCCGCGGGATCGCATCCTACCCCACACATCCCTGCGACCAATCCGCTCTCACAGGGAGGGACTCCTCCGGGTGCCGTCCACTAGGCAATGCCAGCAGGCGACGCCCAGGAGTAGGGCCTTCTCTGTGATGGGCCCGACCCTCTGGAATGACCTCCCCCCCGACATCAGGACAACCACTGATCTCCGCTCCTTCCGCAAGAAACTTAAGACCCACCTGTTCCACTTAGCTGGCCTGGCCTAACCGTAGTTTTAATTTTCATCCTCTGGCCCGTATTTTAAATTTTCGGGGTAGACTTTTTAGGCTGTTTTTAATTTTTAATTTTATTGTACAGGCTTTGTATTTAATCTATTTTTAAGGGGTATTTAATATTTTCTACTATGTATATGGTTTTTTAGTTGTTGTCTGTACACCGCCCCGAGTCCCTTCGGGGAGAGGGGGCGGTCTATAAATTCAATAAATAATAATAAAAAAGTGTAGGGTTTCCTGCCTAGTCAGGGGGTTGGACTAGAAGACCTCCAAGGTCCCTTCCAACTCTGCTATTCTATTCTATTCTATTCTATTCTATTCTATTCTATTCTATTCTATTCTATTCTATTCTAATATCACATCTGCATGGAATGATTAACCTTCAACCAGCATTAACTGCCGGCATTTGCAAAGCCTCAAAAGCAGGACATCTGGAGCTCAGATTTCCTTTGCTCCTTTGTCTAACACTCTGCATTCTGTCCGCGAAAAGCGATTCCCGTTGCAGAGTGTCGGGCTAAGTGGACATGTCTGAATGCAAATGTAGCCCAGCATTTGCACGAAACGACATTGGCCCTGGTGAGACCGAAAAAAAGGGGGGGGTTGTTACTGTGATGAATGTTTCAGTAATGAGTCTTGCAGAAATTCATATCCATTTGTCACTTACAATAAAGTGCCGTCAATTAGTCTCCTGCTGTTATTTCTCTTCTCGGTTTGTCAACAGAAGGAGAGGCTGGGACTGAATCTGGCATGGATCGGCGAACCACAATGGGGGGTTTGGTGTCCCCCACTACTCCACCGTTTGGGGTGGTCTGGACCTGTTGACCTCCTCTTGAATTACTCATTGGGTAAATGGGTCTAGAAAGGGACAAACCGCTTCTTTTTCAGAGCTCCAGGGGAAAGATTGTAAAAGAAAGGAGCCAAAATGAGCAAGGGAAACCTTTCAACTTGAGGGAATGGCGATGTGATTCTAATTGGACTTGTGCATTGGTGATGCAGACTTTCTCGATGGCTCTTTATCTTGGCGAATACAGCGATGGATGCAGAAGATAATAGGGCGTAAATCTGTGCACTGAATGTTTGTGGATCATTGTATGAATCTTTGTGGATCATTGTATGAATCTTTGTGGATTCTTCTATGAATCTTTGTGGATCTTTCTATGAATCTTTGTGGATCTTTCTATGAATCTTTGTGGATTCTTCTATGAATCTTTGTGGATCATTGTATGAATCTTTGTGGATTCTTCTATGAATCTTTGTGGATCTTTCTATAAATCTTTGTGGATTCTTCTATGAATCTTTGTGGATCATTGTATGAATCTTTGTGGATTCTTCTATGAATCTTTGTGGATCTTTCTATGAATCTTTGTGGATTCTTCTATGAATCTTTGTGGATTCTTCTATGAATCTTTGTGGATCATTGTATGAATCTTTGTGGATTCTTCTATGAATCTTTGTGCAATAATAATAATAATAATAATAATAATAATAATAATAATAATAATAATAATAATAATAATAATAATAATAATAATTTAATTTGTTAGCCGCTCCCTCTCCACAAGGGACTCGGGGCGGCGTACAATAAAAACATACATAAATACATATAAACATACACATACACACATACACATACATATACATACACGTACATACACGGAGGAGGTAACAATTACATATATCACAATAATTATTATTATTATTAATAAGTATTATTAATTAATACTCTGATTCTTCTTTGTCCTTCACTTCCATGATCAACCTATCCATCTCTGCACACTCAAGTACCTTTCTTAGGACCATTGCATCTGGAGGGATATTGTTCTGCTTGCAATTTTGAGCTAATACTATTCTTGTTGCAGTTAATAAATGTAGTATTATATAGTGGGATTTTTTTTTTACGCATTTTATCACCTAGTATGCCCAATACTTCAGGAGTCAACCTCAAGGCAAAATCCGGGACCGGAGTCCCGGAAGCAGTTCGTGACTGTGTACAACCATGTTCTGGCAACTCCTGCGATGCAGCTGGAACCAATCATATCAGCTCTGCTGTTCCATTGGACTATTTCAGTGATGTGGAGAGGGGGAATCTGCTGCTTGGCTAACAGTCTATCCTCCATATTAATCTACCCAGGCCTTGTGCTGGAGGGGAAACTCCAGTTTTGACCTGTTTCCAGAGCACAATACCATAGTTTTTTGAGACTGAAGGATGCCAATGGATATGTCCAATGGGAATCGTTCCAGCATCCATTCAATCTTTGGTTCTGTAATTTGTTCCATCCATTCCATTATTTTAAGCCAATACTCTCTGAACAGAAGGTTTTTAAGGGGTTGAGGATTTTATCAGGAAGCCTCTATTTTACAAATATCTCTCATTTGTCCCATCTGCAACTTGAGGACAGCAATCAGATTAATCTAGACTTGTTGAAAGGACAACTGAAAATAGCACACCATAGCAACAGCACACCGAGGAAAGTGTTGATGGGTTTTTGATTTTTGATTAGCCAAATGTCAAAGCCATCGCAAAGCCTTAAAGCGGGTACCAAAACAAAGGACATCAGTGAATTTCTGGCGCCTTCTACATTCTGGGCAGCTGAATTTTGAAACAATCGTAGTATCTCTGTTTTGTCTCTCTGGCATGCTTAGCTGAAAAATATTAAAATTGCTCCTAATAAAATAAACCATGGAGCCATTTTTCAATACTTCCAAGCAATAAACTGATTGAATAAATATACTCCAAAGGCTTCTCTTCTCTTTCTTTCTTTCTTTCTTTCTTTCTTTCTTTCTTTCTTTCTTTCTT
This sequence comes from Natrix helvetica, assembly GCF_964273705.1. Lineage (NCBI taxonomy): Eukaryota > Metazoa > Chordata > Lepidosauria > Squamata > Natricidae > Natrix > Natrix helvetica. The sequence goes on from NC_138552.1 coordinate 6,641,507, forward strand.
TCTTTCTTTCTTCTTTCTTTCCTTCCTTCCTTTTCTCTCCCTCCCTCTCTCTCTTTCCCTTTCTCTCTCTCCTTCTCCCCCTCTCTTTCTCTTTCCTTCTCTCTCCCTCTGTCTCTTTTTCTCTCTCTCTCCCATTCTCTCCCTCTTTTTCTCTCTCTCCCTCTCTTTTCTCTCTCCTTCTCTCTCCCTCTCTCTCCCCTCCCTCTCTTACTTTTCTCTCCTGTCTCTCTTTCTCTCCCACTCTCTCCCTGTCTCTCCTTATCTGTGTCTCCCTCTCTCTCTCTCTCTTCCTCCCTCTTTCTTCCTCTTTCCCTCTCTCTCCTTCTCTCTCTCTCTCTGCCTTCCTCCCACTCTCCTTCTTTCTCTCTCCCCATCTCCCTCTTCCTCTCTCTCCTTCCTTCTCCCCATCTCCCTCTCTTTCTCCCCCTCTTCCTCTCTCTCCTTCCCTCTCCCCCTCTCCTTCTCTCTCTCAGCATAATGCAGCTTTTCATGCAGTATTTAACACTCACTAACTATCCTAAAGTCATTTTTAATACTCTTTCACTACCCTGATTCCCCACGTTTCAAAGGAAACTGCACAACAGAACAAAAACCATGTGGGCCACTGAAAGTGATGGGTTATCTTGAACTAGCTTGTGAGTCAGCCCTCTTTCACAAGTCCCTCATCTTAAGCAAGCCGAATTTTCAACCCTGTGCTTCTCGCCTCCTGAAAGGAATAGCGTGAAATGGGTTTCCAGACCACAATCCCCAGCATTCTTGACAGGAGAAAGATCCCATTGGACACGGTGGGATTAATGACAATAGCCTCAATCCAGGCTCAGAGTAGGCAGTGAGGGTTGTGCGTTGAAGCATTTTCAGATCGTTCCGCTTTTCAAGCCATATTAGCTTCCGAAATGGTCTACGGGTTCGAATCCAAGCAAAGAAACTGTCATTCCTGGACTTTTCCTGTTGCTTACAAGGTAGAAGGTGAACTGTTAAAGCACCTGGCTGAATGCCAAGCATTTCTACCCCTTCTATTGACTCACTTTAAAATAAGCTTGTTTACAACCTGGTTCATAGACTTTGGCCTGAGGGGAAAGCATAAAACATATATTATTAGGGCATGATTATTTCCAAATCCAGAGCTCAGCGGAATGGCTGGGCCTGCTGAGGGAGTTAAACACAACTGAAGAAGCCATTTCTTTTTCTTGCAATTATTTTTATTTTTCATACATACATTTACAAATATACATTCGCATAGTTGTTGTTAATATTATGTGTATATCTTTTTAGCATGTATAGCAATTCTTTTCTCCATCTAAACATTTAAATTTATCATCGAGACCAGTGGTGAAATTATTATTTTTTACTACCGGTTCTGTGGATGTGGCTTGGTGGGCATGGCAGGAGAAGGATACTGCAAAATCTCCATTCCCACCCCACTCTGGGGCCAGTCAGAGGTGGCATTTGCCGGTTCTCCGAACTACTCAAAATTTCCGCCACCGGTTCTCCAGAACCTGCTGGATTTCACCCCTGATCGGAACCGCTCTTCCTGCCATCCCATTCATCCACCTTGTTTTACCACGGCACTTCTTCTCCTTCCCTCTCCTTTCCTTCCCTACCTTCTTCTCTACTTTCTTCTTTCCTCCTCCTCCTTTCCCTTTTCTTCTTTCCCTTCCTCTCCTCCACTCCTCCACTCTTCTTCCCCTTCCTGCCCTCTCTCTTACTCTTAATTTCCCCTCCATGTTTTCCTCTCCTTTCCCCCTTCTTCTTTCCTTCTCTATTTCTAAAGGAAGTCCTTGACTTTTCATCATTTGTTTAGTGAGCGTTTGGAGTTAAAACGGCACTGAAAAAAAAAGTAACTTGTGACCGTTTTCACACTTATGACAGTTGCAGCATCCCCATGGTCATGGGATCAACTCTTTATGACTGTCCTGGGATTCGTGACAAGCAGAGATTGGCTGAAAGATGGCATGAGTCGCTTAACAACTGCCGTGATTTGCTTAACAACTATGGCCAAAATGGGTGTCAAACGAGGCAAAACACCCTTAACAACTGCCTTGCTTAGCAACAGAAATGTTGGGTTTAATTGTGGTCACAAGTTGAAGGACTATCTGTATATGGAACTCCCCCACATTGGCTGGTGGGGGAAGGAAGGAAGGAAGGAAGGAAGGAAGGAAGGAAGGAAGGAAGGAAGGAAGGAAGGAAGGAAGGAAGGAAGGAAGGAAAGAGATAGAGGAAAAAAGAAAGACAGAAAGAAATCTGGAGAAGGGAGGGAGGAAAGAAGGGAGGGAGGAAGGGGGGAGAGGGAGGAAGGAAGGAAGAAAAGAAAGAAAGAGAGAGAAAGAGAGAAAGAAAGAAAAAAGGAAGAAGGAAGGGGGAGAAGGAAGAAAGAAAGAAAGAAAGAAAGAAAGAAAGAAAGAAAGAAAGAAAGAAAGAAAAAGAGAGAAAGGGAGGAAGGGGAAGGAAAGAGCATAGGGAGAGAGAGAGAAAGAGAGAGAGAGAAAAGAAAAAGAAAAGAAAAAAGAAAGAAAAGAAAGAAAAGAAAGAAAGAAAGAAAGAAAGAAAGAAATAAAGAAAGAAAGAGCTGGAGAAGGGAGAGAGGGAGAAAGGAAGGAAAGAAAGAAAGAGATAGAGGAAAAAAGAAAGACAGAAAGAAATCTGGAGAAGGGAGGGAGGAAAGAAGGGAGGGAGGAAGGGGGGAGAGGGAGGAAGGAAGGAAGAAAAGAAAGAAAGAAAGAGAGAGAAAGAGAGAAAGAAAGAAAAAAGGAAGAAGGAAGGGGGAGAAGGAAGAAGGAAAGAAAGAAAAAGAGAGAAAGGGAGGAAGGGGAAGGAAAGAGCATAGGGAGAGAGAGAGAAAGAGAGAGAGAGAAAAGAAAAAGAAAAGAAAGAAAAGAAAGAAAGAAAAGAAAGAAAGAAAGAAAGAAAGAAAGAAAGAAAGAAAGAAAGAAAGAAAGAGCTGGAGAAGGGAGAGAGGGAGAAAGGAAGGAAAGAAAGAAAGAGATAGAGGAAAAAAGAAAGACAGAAAGAAAGCTGGAGAAGGGAGGGAGGGAGGAAAGAAGGGAGGGAGGAAGGGGGGAGAGGCAAGTAGGAAGGAAGAAAAGAAAGAGAAAGAGAGAAAGAAAGAAAAAAGGAAGAAGGAAGGAAGGGGAAGGAAGGAAGGAAAGAAAGAAGGAAGGAAGGGGGGAGAAGGAAGGAAGAAACAAAGAAAGAAAGAAAGAAAGAAAGAAAGAAAGAAAGAAAGAAAGAAAGAAAAAGAGAGAGAGGGAGGAAGGGGAAGGAAAGAGTATAGGGGGAGAGAGAAAGAGAGAGAGAGAAAAAAGAAAAAGAAAGAAAGAAAGAAAGAAAGAAAGAAAGAAAGAAAGAAAGAAAGAAAGAAAGAAAGAAAGAAAGCTGGAGAAGGGAGAGAGGGAGAAAGGAATGAAGGTGCTAGATCACATGCAATAATTTAATGACATTGATTCAGCATTTAACAGTTCAGTTGGGTGTAAACTTGCACCTGATTAATGAAATGCATTCCACCTGTTCTTTCATCTCCCATTCTTCCAGAATTAAACATGCTCAATATTATCTAACCAAGGAGAGAAGCAGCTTAGAACTAAGGAAAAGCTTCCTAACAGTAAGAACAATTAACCAGTGGAACAGTTTTCCCCCAGAAGTTGTAGGGGCTCCATCACTGGAGGCTTTTAAGAAAAGACAAGACGGCCACTTGTCTTCAATGGCATAGGGTCTCCTGCTTGAGCAGGGGGCTGGACTAGAAGACCTCCCAGGTCCCTTCCAATTCTGTTATTCTCTTATCTCTTTTTATTCGGCTATAAATAATGCACCGTAATAGAAACCTCCATGAATAATAATAAACACACCCGTCCTCCCTGCACAGAAGGAGAATAGCAGTTTTACCTAGTTATTCCCCCACATCATTACCGCTACTGTTTGCAACAGGGAGAAAACTCCCATATTGTAATGTGTTGCTACGATGTAAAAAAGATGTGGAGACTCTAGAAAGAGTGCAGAGAAGAGCAACAAAGATGATTAGGGGACTGGAGACTAAAACATAAGAAGAACGGTTGCAGGAAATGGGTATGTTTAGCTTAAGAGAAAGAAGGACTAGGGGAGACATGATAGCAGTCTTCCAATATCTCAGGGGTTGCCACAAAGAAGTGGGAGTCAAACTATTCTCCAAGGCACCTGAGTGTAAAACAAGAAGCAATGGGTGGAAACTAATCAAGGAGAGAAGCAACTTAGAACTGAGGAGAAATTTCCTGACAGTTAGAACAATTAATCAGTGGAACAGAAGTTGCCTCCAGAAGTTGTGAATGCTCCAACACTGGAAGTCTTTAAGAAGATGTTGGATAGCCATCTGTCTGAAACGGTATAGGGTTTCCTGCCTAGGCAAGGGGTTGGACTAGAAGACCTCCAAGGTCCCTTCCAACTCTTCTATTGTATTATTGTATTATTATGTGTAATATTGTAGTCCCAATGTGTAAAACTCTGTCTTACACATTGGCAATAAAAATCAGAACACCAAACACAAGCTGGGCGGATACGGCCTGATAGATGACCCCAGAGATGACCTAGGAGTCCTCATCTCAAACGATCTAAGCCCCAGAGGTCACTCTAACAGCGTTGCCAAAAAGGCATTAAGAATTATTAACCTGATCTTGCGAAGCTTCTTCTCCGGTAATATTGTACTGCTAACTCGGGCATACAAAACCTTTGCCAGACCAATTCTCGAGTACAGCTCGTCTGCCTGGAATCCACATAATATATAGGACATTAATACAATTGAGGAGCGGGTCCAGAGTTATTTCACGAGAAGAGTCCTCCACTCCTCTGCTCACAATAGAATCCCTTACGCCACCAGGCTCGAAAATTTGGGCTTCAACAACCTGGAACTACACCGCCTATGGTCTGTCCTAAGCATAGTACACAAAATTGTCTGCTACAACGTCCTACCTGTCAATGACTGCTTCAGTTTCAAACTCAATAATACTCGGGCAAACAATAGATACAAACACAAGGTAAACGGCTCCAAACTCGATTGCAGAAAATGCGACTTCGGCAACAGAGTGGTCAACGCCTGGAATTCTCTACCTGACTCCGTTGTTACATCCTCAAACCCCCACAGCTTCAACCTCAAACTGTCTATCGTGGACCTCACCCCATTCCTAAGAGGTCCGTAAAGGGGGCGTGCATAAGTGCACCAGCGTGCCTTCCGTCCCTGTCCTACTGTCCCCGTTTATTTGTACTCATTTCCTTTGTTCATGTCCATGTTCATACTTATACCTGTTATCTCGTACATGTTAACTAAATAAATAAAATATTGTCTCAATTTTGCCATCCGCATCCAAACACTCAGAAAAACCACAGCCAATGTAGCCCCGTGTCACGAAAAGATCCATTTCCTCTCCTTGTTTCCAATTGCTGCCAGAGGTTTCCAGGAGGACCTTCAGTTACAAAAGAGAAGAGGGTAGATTTTTAAGCACCTTGCTTATTGGAGGCTGAGTTGCAAAACCTCTGATTTGCATCGTAAAAAGGGAAACTACTTTGCAGGAGTTTGGACCTTGCTAAAAAACAAAATACCAGGTGATGCCTGCCCTCCGCAAGTCCTCCCAAACACTGGAATGAATAAGGTTACAGAAAGAAGTCAAAGTGATGCTTAGAGTTGGGTAATTTAGAGATGCTAGGATGAAATAACTCCTAAGGTGAATAATACATTTTTGTGACTATGTTGACATTTTTATGGGACACATTAGACTATTTCATTTAGCCTGAAAGAGAGAGAGGGGAGAGAAAGAGAGATGCCAGAGGGAGAGAGGGAGAGAGATAAAGAGAGAAAGGGGGAGAGTGAGAAATAGAGAGAGATGACAAAGAGAAAAAGAGAGACAAGAGGAGAAAGAGAGGAGAGAAAGAGAGATGACAGAGGGAGAGAGAGAGAGAAAGGGACAGAAAGAGAGTAGCGATATACAACAGAAAGAGAGAAAAAAGAGGAGAAAGAGGAAAGAAAAATGACACAGAGAGAAAAGGAGACAGAGAAAGAGAAAGAGAGAGACAAGAGAGGAGAAAGAGAGGAGAGAGAGATAATAGAGGAAGAGAGAAAGAGAAGAGGGAGACAGAAATTATAGAGAAAGAGAGAGGAGGAGGGTGAGAGAGAAAGGGGGAGAGTGAAAAAGAGGAGAGATATATGACAGAAAGAGAGAAAAAGAGAGGGGAGAAAGAGGAGAGAAAGAGAAATGACAGCGCATGAGAGAAAGAGAAAGAAAGAGAGGAGGGGGGGTGTCGGGCACGCCTCCTTCAGTAACCAAGAAAGAAACCTCCCAACTCCAATGTTTGTGGAATTCAAAGTACTTTTACTGGTTATGAATAGATAGCAGTGAAAGTAAAGCAAGATCTGAGCCAGAAAGGCGCGAACAAGTTCATATCAAATGATAACCCAGCCCCCTCCCTCCAACGACCCCCACCCCATTGCCCAATCTGCAACTCCCTTGGGTGTCATGTGGGTGGCATCTCCAAGAAACATCATGAGGTTGGCATGCAGGACGGTTGGCCTTGACCAGGTCCAAACATTGGCCATCAGCATGCGCAGAAGATGGTGAGAACAAAACTCCCTTTTTGACTATCACTCCCTTACCATTTATTCCCATCCCAAATACCATGCCCCACCCTCCCCATTTCCATGGCAACCGAAAGCAAGCAAGTGAAGCAAAGGCTGACAGGGAGAGAGAAGAGTGATAAAGAGAAAGGGGAGAGTTAGAAGGAGAGATATGACAGAGAGAGGAAAAGAGATAACAGAGGAGAAAGAGAGAGGGGAGAAAAAGAGAGATGACAGAGAGAGAGGGGGGGAGAGAGAAGGAGAGATATATGACAAGGAAAAAGATAGATGAGAGAAGAGAAAGAGAGAGAGGAGAGAAAAAGAAAGGAGAGAGAAAGGAGAGAGAAAGAGAGGAGAGGGGGTAAGAGACACAGAGAGAAAGAAAGACAGAAAGGGGGAAAGTGAGAAAGAGGGGAGAGACAGATATTGCAGAGAGAAAAAAAGATGAGAAGGAGAAAGAGAGAAAGACAGATGGCAGAGGAGAAAGAAAAAAGAGGAAAAAGATGGGAGAGAAAAAAGAGAGTGGAAGGAAAGAGAGAGGAAAAGAGATGTGAGAGGAGACTAGCATAAAAAATAGGGAAAAATGAGGAAAAAAATAGAACCATGAAAGGTGTGTGGAGATTCAGACTCGGCATCCACCTGTCGTTGGCCTTGTTATCCTGCCAATGAAACGTTCAGGGAGACCATAAAATCAAAGCGACTGCATAAAAAGGAAGGTTGCCCTTTTAACAAGAGGGCATCCTTACCTGCAAAATGCCTTGGACAAAGGATGGATAAATAAAAATAAAGGTGGAACTTCCAAGCCACAGAAAAACCCAGTGACACATCCGTCATTTGCCTGATTTTATGCGTGACAGTCTGGCCCTAGAAACATCTCTTGTGGTTTAAAAGCCCAGCCCATCTTGGTCCCTTCTGGATACACTGGATGAAATGTGCATGTGGCGATGAGCAGGGGTGGGATTGAAAAGTTTTAGCAACTGGTTCTCTGCCCAGTTGCTGGGTGGGTGTGGCCATGATGGGTGTGGCCTACTTGGCCTCCTGCACCACCATGGGGGGATTTTCTCCCTCCCCAGGCTCCAGAGGCTTTCCTTGAGCTTCTGAGAGGGCCAAAACTGCCTCCCCCAGGGGCCGGAGAACCTCCGGAGCCCAGAAACTGACCCGTTTCCGGACTTCCAGAACTTCCAGGAGGTCCATTTTTCAATCTCCCCAGACTTTGGAGGTGTTCTTTAAGCCTTCTGGAGGGTGAAAATGCCCTTCCCCAGTGCTCCAGAGGCCAGAAACAAGAGGCCTGTTTTTCACTCTCCCAGAGACTCTACACAGGCCCTGCACTTACCTGGCATCCAAAATGGCCGTGTGGAGACTCCTGGGAGGGGCAGGGCCAGCCAGTCCTTCCAACTACCAGTTTGTCGAACCAGATATAAAATTAGCATCCTGTTCTCCCGAACCGGCTGAATCCCACCCCTGGTGATGAGAGTCCATAGTTCATTAGGTTGCTGGAACCTTTTACATTCAATCTAGAAGGGAATATTTGTAGCTTGGGGTTGAACGACGAGATCCTTGGTGCCTTTTGAGGGTTGTTTTCCTGCAAATGGTTCTGTCTCTGGAGATTCTCAGTCATCCAAGTCATGGTTGTCCCAAAGGTGTTTTTTCAAGAGGCAACTGGACTTTCTAGGGGTTTTTTTGAAGATCAAATTTGCAAGATGACACTAAGTTGGCGGGAACAGCCAACACCCCAGAAGACAAGCTCAGGATACAAAAAGTTATTGCCAGACTTGAACGAGGGACCTTATTCAACAAAATGAAATTCAAGGTGAAGAAAAGCAAGGTGTTACACCTGGGCAGGAAAAAAACCAAAGGTAGAAGTACAGATTAGGTAAAACCTGGAAGGAACTTGAAGTCCTAATGGACAATCATTTAAATGTGAGTCAGTAATGGCGGCAACCAAGAAAGCTAACACAATCCTTGGTTGCATAAACAGAGGCATAGAATCAAAACTACATGAAGTATTAGTAAGATAAAGGTAACGGTTCCCCTCGCACATATGTGCCAGTCATTCCCAACTCTAGGGGGCGGTGCTCATCTCCATTTCAAAGTCTAAGAGCCAGCGCTATCTGAAGATGTCTCCGTGGTCGTGTGGCCAGCATGACTAAATGCCAAAGGCGCACGGAACACTGTTACCTTCCTACCAAAGGTGGCTCCTATTTTTCTACTTGCATTTTTACATGCTTTTGAACTGCTAGGTTGGTAGACGCTGGGGCGAGTAACGGGTGCTCACTCCGTTACGCGGTGCTAGGGATTCGAACCGCCGAACTGCCAACCTTTCTGATCGACAAGCTCAGCGTCTTAGCCACTGAGCCACTTTTTAAAGCCTTAGTAAGTCTACATCTGGAATTCTGCATCCAGTTTTGGTCACCACATTACAAAAAAGTTGTTGAGACTTCGGGGGAAAAAAAAGTGCAAAGAAGAGCAACTAAGATGATTAAAAACATATGAAAAACATTTGCAGGATTTGGGTGTGACCAGTTTAGAGCAAAGAAGGACTAGGGGTGACATGATAGCAGTATTTCATTATTTGAGGGGCTGCCACAAAGAAGAGGAGGGGGTCAACCTATTCTCCAAGGCACCAGAAAGCAAGACAAAAAACAATGGGTGGAAATTAATCAAGGAAAGAAGCAAGCTGGAATTTAGGAGAAACTCCCTAACAGTGAGGACAATTAACTAGTGGAATGGATTGCCTCCAGATGTTGTGGATGCTTCATCACTGAAGGCTTTAAAGGAGAGATTGGATAGTCACTTGTCTGAAAAGGTTCAGAATTTCCTGCTTGAGAAGGGGGCTGGACTAGAAGACCTCCAAGGTCCCTTCCAGCTCTATTCTGATTCATCCAAAAAGCTTCTTGAGCTCTAACTGGATGGTGGGGAATTATAAAACTGTAGTAATATTTCATGTGTATTATCTTTCATGTGTAACTTATCAGAAGGTCACAGAGATTGATCAGATGTTGGATAGCTGTTTGTCTGAAACGGTATAGGGTTTCCTGCCTAGGCAGGGGGTTGGACTAGAAGACCTCCAAGGTCCCTTCCAACTCTACTATTGTATTGTATTGTATTGCATCACATAACCCCAGGATACTGCAACCATCATAAATATAAACCAGAGGCCAAGCATCCAAATTTTGATCATGTGACTATGGGGACGTTGCAACATTCATAGTCATGTGACTTTTTTTTCTGGTGTTACAAACAGTTGTAAGTCAGAGATTACCTGTAATTAGTTAACAGCAAAAAACAAAAACAAAACACCTTCCTACGGTGTAATCAGTTGATCTATTTTACATAAGGGAAAGAAATCTGTCTGCAAAAAAGCTGTAGTTACTTCAGAATACAGGTTCCTAAGAATAAACTCAGAATAAATAGATTCCACCTCACCAACTTCATGCCACACACCTGGGATCTTAATATTATGTTGCATCAAGGATTTTTAACTGCTATGTTATGTGCCTCTTGCTCTTATTGTTCCCTGTAGAAATGGGCTGCAATTATATCCTCTATTTTCCAAATTCAGTTCTCTCAGCATTTCCCAATGTCTGCAATTTTACGAGTTTGCGACTCAAATTCGTGTTATTTTGGAGTCACGAGGAAGTGGAGATGGTGGAAGGTGGAGTGCTTGGTATTCAGCCAGTTTGGGCAAACTGGTAGTGGCAGCCTGTGAGTGGGGGTGCACCTCCCCACTCCCCCCTACCCCACCCCAGCTCTATGCCATCCTAACTAGCCATATTTTCGAAGCCATGCAAATGCCTGCAACAGAAGTGGGATCCTACCGGTTTTGACCGGTTCGACTGAATAGGTTGTAACTCGGTTGGCCATGCCCACAAACTGGTTCTTTGAAAGCAAATAGTTTTTTAAAAAAAAAATCCCCTTTCAAATTCATTCATAGATATACATTATTATAATTGCTATTTAACATTTATCTATTCATAATTAATCTTTATATTTATTTTTACACACACACACACACATACATAATGCAGTTTGGATCACTTTCTTGCCACCCCGTGCTTCCATCTTATTTTGCAACAACCTTACTCTTTCCATCTTCTCAACCTCTCTTCTCTACCTTCTTCTTTCCTCCTCTCCCTGCTTCTTTCTTCTTCCCCTCTCTTCCCTCTCTCCTCCTCCCTTCTCCTCTTTCTTACCCTCTCTCCTACTCTTAATTCCCCACCCTTACTTCCTCTGCCTTTACCCTTTCTTCCCCCCCCCTCCTTTCCATTGTTGCCCTTACTTATATATTTTATCTGATGGGTTCTCGGGGTGGCGTTTCAGCAATCCCAACTTTTCATTCTCATGCAAATAATTCTCTCTGTTTACATTTTGTTTCTGATATTCCATATATATATATATATATATATATATATATATATATATATATATATATATATATATATATATATATATATATATATATATATATATATATATATATATATATATATATATATATATATATATATATATATATATATATATATATATATATATATATATATATATATATATATATATATATATATATATATATATATAGTCCCACTTCCAACCTCCTGGCAAACATCTTATTTTGGGGTAGTTTTTAAGGGTAATTTTTATTTTTATTCGAATTTTAACCATTATTGTACAGTGTATATCCTACCTCCTCCGTATATCTATGTATATCTATATTTTTGTATCCACATGGTTGTTTAATATGACTGTACACCGCCCCGAGTCCTTTCTAGGAGAGGGCGCGGTCTATAAATTAAATTATTATTATTATTATTATTATTATTATTATTATTATTATTATTATTATTATTATTATTATTATTATTATTATTATTATTATTATTATTATTATTATTATTGTTGTTGTTGTTATTGTTGTTGTTGTTATTATTATTATTATTATTATTATTATTATTATTATTATTATTATTATTATTATTAATTATTTCCACTTATGTCGTTTTAGGCTTGCATGTTTACATTTTAATGTTTTCTTATCCCCAAAACTGGTTCTATTGGCTGAGCTTCATTGCTTTCTCGCAGACATTTCATGACCCAGCCAGGCAACATCATCAGTGCTGTTATTGCTTCTGTTACCCAGTTTGGGTAATGAAATATCTGCAAGAAAATAACTAGTAGTGCTCCGATATCTCAGGGGCTGCCACAAAGAAGAGGGAGTCAAGCTATTCTCCAAAGCACCTGAGGGCAGGACAAGAAGCAATGGGTGGAAACTAATTAAGGAGAGAAGCAACCTGGAATTAAGGAGACATTTCCTAACAGAACAATTAATCAGTGGAATGACTAGCCTCCAGAAGTTGTGAATGCTCCAATAATGGAAGTTTTTAAGAAGAGATTGGGCAACCTATAGAATAGAATAGAATACAATAGAATATATGGAATGGAATAGAATATATGGAATGGAAGGGAAGGGGAGGGGAGGGAAGGAAAAGGGAGAGGAGAAGAGAAGGGAATAACAGAGTTGGAAGAGACCTTGGAGGTCTTCTAGTCGAACCCCCTGCTCAGTCAGGAAACCTTTTACAATTTCAGACAAATTGTCATCCAATCTCTTCTTTAAAATCTCTAGTGTTGATTCCTTCATTCCAATGAAAGTTTGCATTTGCAAATAACATTCAGCTTTAGTGGCTGCTGGAAAAATTCACGCACACACACACAAAAAAAACCCCATTGTTTGGCTCCCGAGAAGGAACATGTGTTTACTTTCACAATGGAGCCGTCCCCCTCGCCATCCTGGCTTTTGTGAATCCTTAAAACTGCCGTTCTCAAACACCACTTCCAATGCAGCGTAAGACCCCACTACAAAGCCTGAAAATAACACAACGAAGCTGTGGTTTGCGTTATTCATCCAAGCGCAGTTTTGGAAAACCCGCAAGCCCATTTTATAGGGTGTGTGAGAAAAATATATTTGATGTATTTTGTATATACTAAGAAAAACAAACAAGGAAATTATAGGCAACAAAAAAGCTTTATTAATCAATAAGAAGAAGTCTTATTGATAACTCCCATGTGCATGAAAGGATTCTCAGAAAGGAGAGAGAACACTTGACAGGGCGACAGGTGAGACTTAAATACACAAATTGTTGTCTCTTGAGCATCATCAAGGTGCATCATAATACAATTAATACAATTACATAAATATACTTATCTTAATCAATAACAATGCCTTGGCAATAATGACAATAGTTGGCAATAATGAAGCTATAGCCCAAAACAAGATCTTCCATGTTCTTCCGTGTACAAGTTTCCCGTTCACATGCATGTCAAGAACGCATGATATTTTTAAACTATACAAAATGCACCTTTATTTCCGCAGTTCCCATATTTTGACAATGACAAGATAATTACTGAACTTCCTGAAAACATATCCATAGCGAAGGGACTTCCAAATTCCCATCTGGGCTATTTTTGATGAGGTCAGGGTGACCCAAGCTGATATATGCATAATGTCAGCATAAAATGTTTGTTCCAGCTAGTACTTTTCCAGCTAAAGCAAGCTAAATAGATACCGTATTTTTCGGAGTATAAGACACACCGGAGTATAAGACGCACCAAGGTTTTGAAGAGACAAATTTTAAAAAAACTAGGTAGGTAGATAGAGGGATAGAGAGGGTGAGAAAGAGAGAGAAATACAGTAGATAGGTAGGGGAGAGAGAGAGTAGTTAGGTAGGTAGGTAAAGGGATAGAGAAAGAGAGGGAGGGAGGGAGAGAGAGAGAGAGAAATGCCATAGATAGGTAGGGAGAGAGAGAGAGTAGGTAGGTGGGTAGGTAGAGGGATAGAGAGAGAGAAATAGAGAAATAGAGAGAGAAAAAAAATACAGTAGGAAGGTAGGGAGAGAGAGAGTAGGTAGATGTTTCCAGGTATATTTATTAATGTGCTGGAGAAAGAAATTGCTAACTATCTGCAGCACCTAAGACTTTGTTTCTGCTGGCACAGCACTTGATCAATGTAATTCTCATCAATCAGTTAAAGGAGGAGGGGGAGCTTCCTAGGAGAATGGCGGTCTACCTCTGAGCTCCCTGATTATGGGGGCTTCTTAACGGGGGTAGGGGGTGCTGCCGACCCTCTTTACCATCTCGAGGGCCGGGAATGTATTTAGCAACCACCCTGGCTCTTTTTAAGAACAATTTGGTCCCCAGGGTGACCAGACAGCCAGGAGGAAGGAGGAAAGGAGGAAGGAACATGCTGAGGAGGGAGGAGGGACGTACTGGAGATGGAGCTGGAAGCAAAGCCCCGAGCAGTGGAGAAGTGGTTTGAGTGGTTGCTTGAGCGGCAGAGCTGCGGTTCGGCGGAGAAATGACTAGGGGAATGGTGGAGACCCAGGCGGCGACGGCGCCCGACCCTGCAACCCGAGCGGCGGCGGCTACGGTTGGCCACAAGAAACATCGAGCGCCATTTTTTCCGGCCGTGGTGAGCTGTTTAGATCGGAGGGGAGGCCGGCGAGGGCCGTGCGAGGGCCGCGGGAGAGAGGAGCGAGGCTGAGGCACCGGGGGCCGCTGGAGGCCGCTGGAGGCCGTTAGAAGATCAGCAGGACAAGAGACGGAGGGTAAGGGTTTATGCCTGAGTTTTCCCGACTTCTCTACCCTGCCCTTCACTGTTAATATGTCCCCCCCACTGAACTGGAATCTCTGCCTTATTGCCTTTATGAACTGCTTCCTGGCTCCTACTGGGGACGTTCGTTTTTTCCCCTCTTTCATATGGGAGCCCTGACTTATTAACTTTACCAGCACTACAAGACCCTACTATGTACTAAGCCCTGTTACAGCTAAAAGATCGCGATTTACCTGAGGTCAGACTTGCTACGGCTGCGAGAGTCCCCCCTCTAACAGTTATGGCCCCTTGCCCTTTCCAGGGCCCACCTTGATGACATGTTTATTAACCCAGAGAGGTGGAGGAAGCGGGGAATTAGGGGGTTTTTAATCAAATGTTTTCTAAATATTTTAGGGGGCTCCAGGGTGGGGGGGAGGGTTATACAGGCCAGGAGTGTGGTTAGAGCCAGGCGAACAGGTGTGGTCAGGAGGGAAGTGAGCAGAGCGGGGGAGGGGAGGGAAAATAACATTCCTATAGAGGGCTTTGTGATACCTACGGTCGTAGGGAGGGGTAGATGCGAGGACAGTCGAAGAACGTGCAGTCGGTTGGGAGACCGTGGTCGTTGGACAAGCCCGGTCATTTGTACCAACCCCTGCATTCTAGGTGGTCAGGTTCTACAGAGCCAGGGCCTCAGGCTGATGCTGTGTAATGCGAGGTCCGTGGTTAACAAGGCCCCCCTCATTAACGATCTGATTTCAGAGGGGGAGCCGGACCTCGCAGGAATAACAGAGACCTGGTTGGGCCACGAGGGAGGTCTGCCCCTCGTGGAAATGTGCCCACCAGGCTACCGTGTATTCCACCAGCCACGGGCCCAGGGCAGGGGCGGTGGGGTAGCAGTAATTATACGGGAGAATCTTGAACCGAGAGAATTCACTGTGCCGCAGATATCCGGGTGTGAGTCTCTGGGCATGAGATGGGGCCCAGGGAGGCAGTTGGGCCTGCTGATTGTATACTTGGCTCCTCGCTATACATCAGTGGCCCTGCCCGAACTCCTCGAGCGGATCGCTGAGATGGCGGTTGAGACCCCCAAACTTTTAGTTATGGGGGATTTCAACCTGCCGTCGATGGGAGAAGCATCCGAGGCAGTTCGGGAGTTCATGGCTTCCATGGCAGCCATGGATCTGACTCAAGTAATTCAGGGCCCCACGCACGAGGGAGGCCACACACTGGATCTTGTTTTTGTCTCCGACCAGTGGACGAGTGATCTAGGAGTAGGGGATCTAGCCATCACGCCCCTGTCATGGTCAGATCACTCACTTCTCTGGCTCGATTTCCCTGGCGCTACCCCCCGCCACGGGGAGGCGGAACCAGATTGTCCTAGATGGTTCCGCCCCAGGCATCTGATGGAACCGGACAGGTTCCAGACGGAGCTTGGGCCACTTCCTGTGGACCTGACCCGCTCCCGAATGGAGGACTTGGTGGCTGCATGGAATAGTGCGGCTACTGGGGCCTTAGACCGGGTTGCGCCTTTGCGGCCTCTCCGGTGGCAACGAACCACCCTGGCTCCCTGGTTTAACGAGGAGCTAACGGCGATGAAATGCCACAAGAGATGCCTAGAGAGCAGATGGAGATCCTCTCGCTCCGAATTTGACCGAACACAGGTAAAAACCTACTTAAGGACTTACCTTGTGGCATTAAGAGTGGCCAAACGTCCGCAGAGAACTGCCCTGCCGCCCTGTTTCAGGTGACCCACTCCCTCTTGTCACAGAGGCAGCGGGAGCCCCCTTTGCAGGGCAGGGCAGAGGAATTTGGGGAATATCTGCAGGATAAAATCGCTCAAATCCGGAGGGAATGGGCCCCCTTCAGTGTTCCAGGGGGGACGTCCGAGGCGAGTCTTGAGAGACCATGCTGGGAGGAGTTTGACTCTGTTGCCACTGAGGATTTGGACAGGTTGCGTGGGCGACTGCGAGCCACCACATGTTTATTGGACCCGTGTCCCTCCTGGCTTGTGCTGGCATCCTGGGAGGTCACACGAGGCTGGCTATTGGGACTTGTGAACGCTTCATTGAGTGAGGGGTCTCTGCCGGCCGCCTTGAAAGAGGCGGTTGTGAGGCCCTTGCTCAAGAAGCCTTCCCTGGACCCGATGGAGCTAGCAAATTATCGTCCTGTCTCCAACCTTCCTTTTTTAACGAAGGTTGTAGAGAGTGTGGTGGCTCAGCAGTTCCCACGTCACCTGGAGGAATCTGATTATCTAGACCCGCGCCAGTCCGGCTTCCGGCCCGGGCATAGCACGGAGACGGCCTTGGTCGCATTGGTGGATGACCTCTGGAGGGCCAGAGATAGGGGTTGCTCCTCTATCCTGGTCCTATTAGATCTCTCAGCGGCTTTTGATACCATCGACCATGGTATCCTACTGCACCGGCTGGGGGGGTTGGGGGTAGGGGGCACCGTGTTGCGGTGGTTCCGCTCCTACCTCTCCGACCGGATGCAATGGGTGTTGGCAGGGGAGCAGAGGTCGACCCTGAGGCCGCTCACTTGTGGGGTGTCGCAGGGGTCGGTCCTCTCACCTCTCCTGTTCAACACATACATGAAGCCGCTGGGCGAGATCATCCGTGGTTTTGTGGTGGGATACCATCTGTACGCTGATGATACACAGCTGTACATTTCCACCCCAAACCACCCCAACGAGGCCGTCGAAGTGATGTCCCGGTGTTTGGAAGCTGTACGGGTCTGGATGGGAGACAACAGACTCAGACTCAACCCCTCCAAGATGGAGTGGCTGTGGCTACCGGCCTCCCAGTTCAATCAGCTGATTCCATCGCTGGCCATTGGGGGCGAGCAACTGGCCCACGTGGAGTGGGTGCGCAATTTGGGCGTCCTCCTAGATGCCCGGCTGTCTATGGATGACCGAGGGGGGCGTTGCACCAGGTTCGCTTGGTGCATCAATTGCGCCCCCTATTGGACCGGGATGCCCTCCGCACAGTCACTCACGTGCTGGTGACATCCCGCCTGGACTCCTGTAATGCTCTCTACATGGGGCTCCCCTTGAGATGCACCCAGAGACTGCAACTGGTCCAGAACGCGGCCGCGCGGGCAATCATGGGGAGAACGAGGTTCTCCCATATAACACCTGTCCTGCGTGAGCTGCACTGGCTCCCTGTGGTCTACCGGGTGCGCTTCAAGGTGTTAGTTACCATCTTCAAAGCGCTCCATGACACAGGACCTAGCTATCTGCGGGATCGCATCCTGCCCCATACATCCCTGCGACCAATTCGCTCTCACAGAGAGGGACTCCTCCAGGTGCCGTCCACCAGGCAGTGTCAGAGGGCGGCGCCCAGGAGTAGGGCCTTTTCTGTGATAGAGGCTTACAGAGTGCTCCTCGGGAGGGGGGGGGCAAAACGAGCAAAAAAACAGGCCTGTTTTTTGTAAAAAAAATATTGCATGCATATCCTTATGCAAGCTTATAGAGTGCTGCTTGGGATTGGGGGGGGGGGCAAAAAACTGCCCATTTTTTGCTCATTTCTGCCCTCCCCAGCCCCCAGGAGCTCTCTGAAAGCCTCCATAAGGGTATGCAGGGCTATTTTGGTGAAAGGGGGGGGGGGCTTTTTTGAGGGAAAAAGCTGCGTCTTATACTCCGAAAAATACGGTATGTATTGCAAGATCTTATTCAAAATGGAATCCGTTAGGTTCATTTCTTTTTACACAAATAATTCAGATCCTATTTCTCTCAGGGTGTGTGTGTTTGTGTGTTTGTGTTTGTGTGTGTGTGTGTGTGTGTGTGAAAAATGTAATTTCTGATCATTTCCTTCAGTTCTGAGTTTAAACACATCTCCAAGGACTCCCCTCCCCTTGTCTCTTCACCCACCCCTTCCCAGAAAAAAGAGTGATCCTAAAATGATTGTCAGGAAAAAAAAGATATCCAAAAAAGAAATAAGCCAAAAAGAAAGAGAGAAACAATAGGATCTGGAAAAGGAAAGTTCTGGGGAGAGATATTCAAACAATCTATCGAAAAGGGATAGAAAAAAAAATCAGAAGAAAAGATATAAGGCATATAAAAAGAAGAAAAAGAAGGAAAGACTGTGAAAAGAAAAAGAGGAAAAAAATTCTAGGAACAGGGGACTAGTAAAATGAAATATGTTAATCATGGCAATAGTATGTATCTACTTAAGATGTGAACGAACTATACTAATACTTTTAAGTGTGTAAATTAATTGCGTTAAATGTTATGACACTAAAAAAAATGAATTTGAAGATACATGTTACTTAAAGAAAACAGACGGAAAGGGATGATAAATTTGTTTTTATTTCTAAAGGGAAGAAAAAAGGACACTGTTTATGTATATAATAAAAATTTTAAGTTGGAAAATATGAGAAGAAAAGAAATATGGCTAAAATAGGAAATGGAAATATAATGTAAAATGAATTATGTATAAGTGAAAATGTTAAAGGGGGAAAACCAGACAAGATTCTCTCTACAAAAGAATTTTAATTATGTAACAATTTTTTTGAAAAAGCTTTGAAAAATAAAAGAAAATGATTGTCAGGATGGTTATGGAGATTTTATGAAATGAAGGATTGGCGTTATTTTCCACACCCTTCCCCCAACCTTATGTTCCTCTGCACGCAACTTGATTGCGTTTCATTATTTCCAAGTTTCAACCGTCACAATACAAAACAGTTGGCAAAGATTTAAAATGGCAGCTGTTGTGCAAAAGAGTCTTTAGGCCCCCATAAGAATTACGTGGAATTTTTAGAAGAACAAAAGCAGACAAAAGAGAAGAACAATGGTTAACAAACAAAAGAGCATCAGAGAAGACAAATTAGTTGGTGATCTTCAGGATGGATGGATGAGCAACTTGTTGATAACCGCCGTTGCCTGGTTATTTATTTATCCCAATCCTGTATTAGACAGGAATGGTGATGTCAAGTGGCAACGTAAGTGCGGAATGGGCTGTCCTCCCTCCTTCCATTAAGGTCGCCGCAATTCCTGAAGAGGCGATGACAAGAGCCACTTCTCCCTCAGCCCTGGTTTCGGCGACAATTAAATTAGTTAAAAATGTTTTCCCTGTGCCCCCAGAAGCGTAATTTTTAATGTAGGATTTTCTCCCTTACCAGAGGGAGCCCCTTGTGGAGTACTGTGAAGCCGTTACTATGGCAACTCCACTGTGCTGTACAGTAGAAGCCATTTTAAGGCAGTACAGTAGAAGCCATTTCAAGGCACAACAGGCTGCATCTTAACAGAACACCCCACTCCCCGAGGGGTGTTAGGGGTGTCTTACCCCCACAGTATTTGTTTCCAGAGAGTAAGTCATCTGGGTACCAAGTTTGGTTGAAATTGCTCAAGGCGTTCCAGAGTTCTGCTGGAGCACACACGCACGCACACACACACAGCTGTTTTTATGTGTGTATGTATGTATGTATGTGTGTGTGTGTGTGTGTGTGTGTGTGTGTGTGTATGTATGTATGTATGTATGTATGTATGTATGTATGTATGTATGTATATATATATATATATATATATATATATATATATATATATATATATATATATATATATATATATATATATGATAGATAGATAGATAGATAGATAGATAGATAGATAGATAGATAGATAGATAGATAGATAGATAGATAATGAAACATGCTGTTGACCAACAGGTAGTTCTTGACTTACAACCATTCACTTAGTGACCGCTCGAACTTACAACAGCACTGAAAAAAAAGGAATGTGATCATTTTTCACACTCAACTGGCTCACATTTATGACGGTTGCCATATCCTTAGTTCACACGATCCTCTTTTGGGACCTTCAGGCGAGCCAAGTCAATGGGGAAGCCAGGTTCACTTTGCAACCAGGCTACTCATTTAACAAGTGCAGGGATTCACTTAATAACTATGCCAAGAGAGGTTGTAAAATGGGGCGAAACTCAATTAACCACCGTCTCTCTCTCTTGGCAACAGAAATTTTGGGCTCAATGGTGGTCATAAGCTGAGGACTACTGTAGGCAAGGATTCACAGCAGGGGGAAGCTAAGCAGATGTCTATGAAGGTCCTTCCTTGACGAAGGTCTTCTCAACCACCATAATATTTATACACGCATGATGCAGTGGTGGATTTCGGATCCCGTCGCAACTGGTACACTGTGACAAGCATCCACCATGGGCATGCACACTGCACACACATGTGCACCCACCACCTGTGTTGCTCCAGCTGCTCGGTGGAGCTTTGCGCAGGTGCTGTACGCTGTGGACACGTACGCTAATGGCCCGTTTCCCTCAAATACAGGTAAGGAACGAGGGCGGGTGGGCGGGCCCTCCAAAGTACCATTCCGGTAGAGTGGCTGCTGCTTCCAGCAGACACCGGTACGCCTGTACTGGGTCATACTGCCCGGAATGCACCACTGGCATGATGGCCTGTACCTTTTTTGCTGGGACACACAAAGGTTAACTTCTGTCAGGCTTCAGACAGGAAACACAATTAGGGGAGCTAAATCAACTTTATTGGTCCTACTAGATCAGGGGTGTCAAACTTGATTTCATTGAGGGCCACATCAGGGTTGTGTTTGACCTTGGTGGGGGAGGAATGGCAGGGCTGGATGTGGCCGAGGTAGGCATGGCCACCTCAACGTCTGGCATTCAGCAAGGAGTTCAGACAAAGCCAAAGATGGTTAACTGAAAAACTTTTATCCGACAAGCTGCAAAACCCGTCACAGAGTGACATATAGTAAAACAAGCAAAGTCAGTCCTAATGTGGTTTATTCCTCCACCCTTTAAATGGCTAACACTCCACCCCCACAGTTCCTCCCCCCCCTGGGCCCTGCCCCCCTATAAACCCCACACAATGCCCTTCCATTAATGGCATTACAGCTGTCCGCTCCCTCGGACAGGCCATAGAGGCTTCTGGCACTCTGCGCATGCTCTGCTGCCTGTCCGGTCCATGGTGCAGCAGCTGTTTATGATGGGCCAGGCCACCAGGCCTTTGGTGGGCTCTGTAGCAGCAGGGGAATGTGCCTGGGCTTTGCTCGCCCATCCCACAGTCTAGTAGGGTCTCAGCGGCATGTAAATCCACTGTGTGGCTCAGCTGTGCAGCCTGTGGGATTCCCGTGCAGATTTCTGCAGATGTGGATGCGCTCCTCAGCTGGCAGCCCCCAGTCGCTGTCCGAATGACAGCTCCAGCGACCCAAGGAATGAGAGTCACTCATGTCGGGGGCACCTGTGGTGGCCCCGGTGGGGCTGGGGGAAACAATTTATCCAGTGAAGGAAGGTGAGACCAGTGAGAGGGCCAAACCCTTGTCCTCCAGAGGATCCCCGCTGTCCCACTCAGGCCATGTGGAGGACCGCCAGATGGCAGCGCAGGATGTCCAGAGTCCTCGGCAGTGGAGGGTGTGCCCAGGCCAGCCCTCGAGCTTCCAAGGCACTGGACCCCCCCAGGCCAACCCAGGCCAGCCCAACTCTGCTTCTCTTTTTTTTATTATAAAGATTTTTTTTTATTTTTGAATAAACACAGACAAACAAAACACAAAAAACACCACAAAACCATCTTCTGTTTACAAATTATAAAAAGTGTGTCAATTGGTTACAAAAAGTTTTTCATGCATCCCTTCCACAGTCATCACTACAACTCATATCAAGTTATATATTTTAAGTCAAATATACTTATATATATTACTATCATCATACCTCAACCTTCATTTGACTGTAATTGTTTTTACGTCCTTTTATATAAAATATTCCATTTTTTTTAAAAAAAAAACACATACTGGCATTCCGTTAACTATTTCCATTATCATCCGGCAACATTACATCTTTATAACATGTTCTAAATAAAAATTGATTATATTTAATAACAAAGTTTCTAGACCTCCTTTCTTAATCACTGTTTACAATTTATATCCAATTTCCTTTTATCAGACCAGTACATATATATACATTATTTTTAACTGAATTTGACTTATTTTTGTATTATAAACTTTCATACATAACAGAATTTCTAAACTTCCTTTCATTGTCACCATTTGCACCAAATTTGACCATATGCCAAATTTCCTCTTATCAAACCAATACATACGTATACATTGTTATCATTATCAATTATTTATCTAACTATCCATCATCACTTCATTTATTTTACATAATGCTCTAAATTTAACTAAATTTGACTAGTTTTTTTTTATTATAAGCTTTCATATATCAACCTGTGTCTTTCCAGTAATAGTGCAGACTTATGTCTTTTGCTATTAATCTTCTGATTGTTTCCTTAATAAGATTTGTATGGACTTCTTTTCGCAACTTGTTGCTTGTTGCATATCTTATATAATCTCGAAACCCTCCATCTGCTTCTTTAATCAGCTTATATTTGGTTATCAGTAGTGCTTCTGGCAAAATTTCTCTCCTTAGCTCCATCAATTCTTCTCTTTTTTCTTCTTCTATACCTTGAAATCTGGGGTAGAGTTCCTGTCCATCTATTTCCCCTTTCCATATTTCACTCTTTCCATTTCCAACCATGCTCACTTCACTGTTGGTATCAACAATTATCTTGTCTCTTTGATCATTTTTCCCTTCAGTTTTTGGGACTCTAACCTCCACCATTTGATGAACATCTTCAATTTTTCCATCAAATGTTACTGTTTTCCAATCTCTTCTCAATTTTCTCTGTTGCTTCTAATAATTTTTGAATTTAAAACATAATCTTTTGCAATGTTAAGGTTCTTTATGATGTTGCGTCATTCTTCCAACTGGTAAACACTGACACGCTAGCATTCAAAACTTTCAATTTTATTATGATGCAAGGTCATTTATAATCTTTCAAAACAAAGCTTTGTTTTCACTTCTCTCCAGCTGCCAATGAAGCTCTCAAAGAGCCCCTGTAAAAATAACCCATGCTCTTCTCCTTATCTCTCTCTCTATAAACACGCTGAAGAAACTTGAAGTGCAAAGCCAAAATGATCAAAGCGAAAGAAGAAAGAGCAATGTTTCCAGGACTGAAGCCTCCAGCCTCCAAGTGGCAGTGTTACTTACTTTCCCTCTGATATAACAACCCTCTTTGTATTCCTTTTATATCTTCTCTATATTCCAGGCTCAAAAGAAACAAAATTCTTAAGTGAAGCAAAATAGAAAAAAAAAACCCATCCAAACCAGTATTATAGAAATAAAGAAAAGAATTTTAATTCAAGGGTAAAAATTGAAGTAGAAGAAGAAAAACTAATCCGTTCACTTTAAAGAATAGGAAATATTTGCAAAAATTCCATCCATAAAAGTAAATTTTTAAAAAAGGATAACACACTGTCCAATGTAGCTTAATTTCATCACTTATTTTCTTCGGTTTTCAAATTTAATTTAGCTTTAGTTTTTCTTTGGGCAGTCTCTTTTATAACAATAAGATTTCCTCACCAGATGAACACACTTTCTCTTTCCGCTTTCCTCCCGTTCCAGAGCTGTCCCAACTTCAGCAGCTTTTCTGCTGTGTTTCTGTCACCGGCAAGAAGAGATTCTCTTGGATCTATCAGGAACTTTGTGATGTCCCTGAGATCAGCAAGACGTACTCTTCCCTGTCACCATCACTTCGGGACGGTTTAAGTCCAAAAGGACCGTCCAGTGGCAAAAGTATCAACTGTTGTATCGTTGCGACATCAGCTCCTGTCTCCCGCCTCAGCTCCTCTTCTCTGAGGAGGTGCCCGGATGTGTTTACCTACTTCTTGAGGCTGCTGCTGCTGTCCTCACTCTCTTTCGCCGAGTCGCTCATGGTGTGTGAAGGAAGGTAAAGTGTGGGGGTCAAAAGGAGGTCCACTCCCTCTGCATGCAGGGAGACTGGGCTTTGTAACCAAAGCATCCCCAGCGATAGGATGGGAGGCCACCAGGAGAGGTCAGGAGGAGACAAGGCGATGGCGAAAGCACAGCAGGGCAGCTGGTGGTAAGTGCTAAGGCAGGACTTCCCTCAGATCCTCCCTCCCTCTCATTACGTTACTCCCTTCCTTCCCTCCTCCAGCACACTGCCAGCTGCCACCAGGTTGTAGGTCAGCACCCAGTCAGCGTGGCTGGGCTGAGGCACCATGGGTTGCTCCTTTGCTGTTTCCAGGGTGGCCCATGGGCCAGATCTGAGCACCACATGGGCCGGATTTGACCCCCGGCCCTTGAGTTTGACACCCCTGTATTAGATGCACCTCCTTAAGAGAAGGAACCTGTAGCATTCCCTGCCTCCCACTCTGGTGAGTTAACAGAATAGCAGAATAAGAAGGGACTTTTGGAGGTCTTCTAGTCCAACCACCTCTCAAGTAGATGTAACAGGGAAAAGTCCTTCAAATAACCTGGCCCCTAGTCTTTAAAGGTGAGAACTAGCACCTTGAGGCCTTTGAACTATGGTGTAGGAGAAGATTCCTGCGAATCCCTTGGACCGCAAGGTGATCCAACTGGTCAGTCCTAGAGGAGATCAATCCTGACTGCTCCTTAGAAGGCCAGATCCTGAAGTGGAAACTCAAGTACTTTGGCCACCTAATGAGAAGGAAGGACTCCCTGGAGAAGAGCCTCATGCTGGGAAATTCGGAGGATGAAAGAAGAAGCGGATGACAGAGAAGGAGGTGACTGGATGGAGTCACTGAAGCAGTGGGCATGAGCTTAAATGGACTCCAGAGGATGCTAGAGGACAGGAAGGCCTGGAGGTATGTTGTCCATTAGGTCACAATGGGTCAGGCACAACTTTGGAGCTAACAACAACAAGCACCTTGAATTTAACCCAGGAGCAAAGCAGCAGCCAAAGCAGCTCCCCCAAAACAGGTGACAACTGTACAAATCTAGACACACAAAAGAACCACGTGGGCCACCATATCTTGAAGGCCCTTGTAGAACGGATTGCAGTACTCAAGACAGAAGGTGGTGACCAGGGCATCGGTGACCGTGAGCAGCCCGGGAAAGGCCACCTTCCTAACGTCTCAGCAAAAAAAAAAAAAAACTTTCTGATTGGAATACTGTAACAGAATCACCAGAGTTGGAAGGCACCTTGGAGGTCTTCTAGTCCAACCCCCTGCACAAGCAGGAGACCCTATCAATGGTTGTCCAATCTCTTAATAGAATCCACAGGCAACACAAACTCAAATCTCTGGGGCTGGAAAGCTTTAGCAGGGGAAGTAGATGGCCTTCATTGCTGTTCATGAGACTTTGAGGTCCACTAGCTTGTTAGTTGTGGGAAACAGGACATTAAAGTGGTTATTTTTTTAAAAAAAAATAATTTTATTGAATGTTTTAATCTTTAAAAAGAGTAAAGAAGGCACAACAAGAAAAAAACACAGAGCATACATAACAATATACAGTAATTTTACAGCTTTCTATATTGGTTTTCCTGCTTAGCTTTTATAGTTCTGCCTTCTGCATTGCCTTCCTATTGCTTTAACCTTGTCCTATAATGTAGCAAATGTAGTATTAATGCTTATAATAATATTCATTATTTGTATCACCATATATTTATATTCCCATATTTGTTTTGGCTTCTGATTTCTAGCCACTTATACATTTTATTCCATACTTTATAGAAGTCCGATTCTTCTCTTTCTTTTAGTTCTATTGTCATTTTATCCATCTCTGCGCATTCAAGTATTTTCCTGATTATAGTTTCATCTGAGGGTGTATTGATTTTTTTCCCAGTTTTGTGCGAAAACAATCCTGGCTGCAGTGAGTATGTGTATGATTATGTATTGAGATTATCCATTTTTTTAGTCTAGTAGTCCAAATAAGAACGCATCTGGTTTGAGTTCTATTTTTTGCTCAGCAATTTCTTCCAACCATTTCCGAATTTTGCATCAGTACTTCCTTGTGATGGGGCACGTCCACCACATGTGATAGAATCAGTGGTGGGTTTCAATTTTTTTTAGAACCTCTTCTGTAGGTGTGGCCTGCTTTGTGGGAGTGGCTTGCCAACCATGTGACTGGGTGGGAGTAGCTTGCCAGCCATGTGACTGAGTGGGAGTGGCTTGCCAGCCATGTGACTGAGTGGGCGTGGCCAACTTGTAAAATGTGGTGAAACTTACTTAACAATGCTCTTGCTTAGCAACCAAAATGTTGGCTCAGGAACTCTGGCACTGAAGCACTCAAGTCTTAAAGCTGTCAAGTTACAAGACCCTTGCACCCCTAACCCTTTAGAAAAAAACCCGTAGAGTTGTTCAAACTTGACAGCTTTAAGACTTGTGGACTTCAACTCCCAGAATTCCTCCTCCAGTCATGTTGGCTCAGGAACTTTGGCATTGAAGCACACAAGTCTTAAAGCTGTCAAGTTATAAGACCCTTGCACCCCTAACCCTTTAGAAAAAAAAAACCTGGGTGTTCAAACTTGACAGCTTTAAGACTTGTGGACTTCAACTCCCAGAATTCCTCCTCTTGCTCTTCATCTTGATGATGTGCGGACGGGCAGGGGGGGAGGGAGCTGGAACCGGTTCTAAACGGCACTGTAGATTTGTGGAACCTCTTCTATAGAAGAGGTTAGAACTGGCAGGAACCAACCCCTGGATAGAATGTTCCAGGCTTGTGGCTGCATCTCCAACATTTGGGGGATAAATTTGGGTACATTTTGGCCAATCTCGCTGTGGGACATTAAACTGGTTAAACGTTTTCTCTGATCCAGCTTCAGCCTTATGTCTGAACTAGCAAGAACTGGCAGCATTGTGAACAGATTTTTTTCCCTACGTTGGGTCATTCCTCAGAGACTGTCTCACCATGAGAGAATTATAGTGGTGCTTTTAGCTTATTGTTTGTTTGAGTTTCTTGGCCCAGCGTATGCAATTTTTATCGCAGAGAAATAAAACCGCGGACACAGAATCACGGTGAGATTTGTCAGGGCTCCAAATGGATTATCGCCGTAAGTAGACAGTCCCAAAGTATACAAGGGAGAGAAGAGAACAAAGAGGGTTGAATATCGTGGAATGAAACCCTTCCGCAATATTATTGCAAACCTCAAAGAGGAAAAGGAGAGGGAATAACAATATTATGCATGATCCATCCTTGTTCTTCAATGATATACATTCCCACAAATGTATACACACTTATACTATGTGTGAGAGAGAATGTGTGCATCTTTTGTGTATATACACATGTGCACACACATATATCCGCACATAAAATCCCATGAAACAGTCTCTCTCTCTCTCTCTCTCTCTCTCTACCTCTCTTTCTCAGTCTCTCTCTCTCTCTCTCTCTCTCTCTCTCTCTCTCTCTCTCTCTCTCACACACACACACACACACACACACACACACACACGACACCATGAAGGTTTTGATCTCATTATAGGTTAATGATATACTTTCATTTTACACCCGTACAGAATAGAGCTAGTCCAGGGGTTGTCAATCTTTCAGACCTCAGGGACCACCAAATTCATCATTTTAAATTCTGCACACCACTAATAAGAATTTCTTTTTAAAAAAAGATGAATAATATTTAGTGCATTCCAGCTCCCTGCTCCAGCAGGAGACCTTACACCATTTCAGACAAGTGACTGTCCAAACTCTTCTTAAAAACCTCCAGTGATGAAGCACCCAGAACTTCTGGAGGCAAGTTCTGTTCCACTTGTTAATTGTCCTCCCTGTTAAGAAATTTCTCCTTAGTTCCAAGTTGCTTCTTTCCTTGATTAGTTTCCATCCATTGTTTCATGTCCTGCCCTCTGATGCTTTGGAGAATAGCTTGACTCCCTCTTCCTTGGGGCAGCCCCTGAGATATCGGAAGACTGCTATCATGTCTCCCCTAGTCCTTCTTTTCATTAAATAGACATCCCCAGTTCCTGCAACTGTTCTTGATATGTTTTAGTCTCCAGTCCCCTAATCATCTTTGTTGC
>NC_138552.1:6671978-6681978 GCF_964273705.1 Natrix helvetica
CTTTCTTTCTTTTTTCTTTCTTTCTTTCATTCCTTCTTTCCTCCCTTCCTCTTTCCCTCCCTCCCTCCTTCCCTCCCTCCCTCTCTTTCTTTCTTTCTTTCTTTCTTTCTCTTTCCTTCCTCCCTCTTTCTTTTCTTCCTTTCTTTCTTTATCTCATTTCTTCTTTCCTCCCTTCCTCCTTCCCTCCTTTTCTTTCTCTCTTTCTTTCTTTCTTTCTTTCTTTCTTTCTTTCTTTCTTTCTTTCTTTCTTTCTTTCTTTCTTTCTTTCTCTCATTCCTTCTTTCCTCCCTCCCTCCCTTTCTTTCTTTCTTTCTTTCTTTCTTTCTTTCTCTCTTTTCCTTTTCTTTCTTTCTTTCTTTCTTTCTTTCTTTCTTTCTTTCTTTCTTTCTTTCTTTCTTTCTTTCTTTCTACCTCTCTCTGCCTCCCTCCCCCCTCTCTTTCTCCCCTTCAAAACAGCCTTGATTCCTGGAAACTGCCTGCAGCTTTTTTGACAAGATTTCAAGGATGGTTTGCTCTTGCTTTCTTCCCAAGGCTGACAAACAGCAGTTGGTCCAATATCCCCCATCTGATTTTGTGTCAAAGGTAGAACTGGAGATGAGAATCTCCCAGTTCTGCCATAATGCCTTAACCATAAGACCAAACTGGCTCTCTCATCTATCTACCAATAGCTTTCTAAGTTGCTTACAATAAACCATTCTAAAAGACACAACAAATAAAAGCAGATGCAATAAAATCAAATAAGATGCAAAGTGAAAACAGTAGATGCACTGGGCTCTGGAAAGCATTTGTTGGAAGAAATACCCATCTGGTTCAATTCCAAGCTGGGAGAAAGACACTGGAAACATGGAGGCTAATTGGAAAGAAGGTTTAATGATGAAGCAGAACCACCAAGCCCATGGTTCTGGGGCAGCTTACAAAATGGAACTGAGAGATGGAGGGGTTATATCTTCTCTTGGGCTTTGCACTTGAGCTTCCTGTTCCTGTGCAAGAACATGTACCCTATTGCCTGTTGTCAGTTCGACGGTTCGAATCCCTAGCGCTGCATAATGGAGTGAGCTCCCTTTCCTTGTCCCAGCTTCTGCCAACCTAGCAGTTCGAAAGCATGTAAAAATGCAAGTAGAAAAATAGGAACCACCTTTAGTGGGAAGATAACAGCGTTCGGTGCCCCTTTGGTGTTTAGTCATGCTGGAACCAGAGGCGTCTTCGGACAGTGCTGGCTCTTCGGCTTTGAAACGGAGATGAGCACTGCCCCCTAGAGTTTGGAATGACTAGCACATATGTGTGGGGAAAACCTTTATCAACTCCCATGGGGCCATGTAGGGGTTATGTAGGGGTCACAGCTGGCTCTATAGGCAAAGTACAAATCCTAAGTGTTTGTCTGAGCTACGTTTGGTTGAAGTTTGGAAGGTGTTGCAATAATTCTTGTTATGGCTTAAAGGCTTCGTCCTGGTTTGGATCTTGGGTGAGGGCTAATCCTATCACTCGGCCTTTGCTCAGACTTTGCTGCAGGGAGTAATGGATTGCCAAATCTGCATTTCTAAAAGCTGCCCCAGCTCACCATCTGCTTGGGGGCAGGGAGCTGGGGCTGTGAGATACCGTCTCCCTTAAGAGGAGGAAATATTTTATCCTGCCTTTTTAAAAATATTCCTCAAAATATTTCATTCTTCTAGGAGTGGGGGGGCCTGACATCCCACATGTTTCCACATCATTCATATTTCCAGTTGGGAGAGGTCCAAAGAGAAGCATCTCATGGTGGAAGGAGTCAAACTGGCCAGGACTGAGGTCGCAGCATAACAAATATCCCAAGAACCAGCGTGAAATCTAATCCCAAATGCGATTAACCCAAAACCAGCCAGCTCGCTATGTATTTGTCATTTATTGCATTTAGATAGATTGGATCGAGAATGATGAAACGGACTCACCCAGGGAGCTCCACACTTGATGGGGATTTAACCATTATATTACACCTGCACATTAAACATCCTGACAGCTTAAGCACATACTTCCCCCCAAAATGTCAAGGAATTCAAAATCTCAGCAGCCGCCTCATCAAACAGAGCAATGGATACAAGAGCTGGGAGGAGAGGGCGATCTTCCCCATGGCAAAGATTGAGGGACACTTAGCAGAATAATAGAATAACAGAGTTGGAAGGGATCTTGGAGGTCTTATAGTCCAACCTCCTGCTCAAGCAGGAGACACCATACCATTCAGGACAAGTGGTCCTTCAATCTGTTATTGCAAAGCTCCAGTGATTAGACAGAGAGACACATAGATAGACAGACAGAGAGCCGAAGAGCCAATGAGATGGAGAGAAGAACAGAGTTGGAAAGGACCTTGGAGGTCTTCTAGTCTAACCCCCTGGTCTAGCAGGAGACACCATACCATTCAGGACAAGTGGTCCTTCAATCTGTTATGGGAAACCTCCAGTGATTAGACAGACAGACACATAGATAGACAGAGAGATAGACAGAGAGCCGAAGAACCAATGAGATGGAGAGAATAACAGAAGAACAGAGTTGGAAGGGACCTTGGAGGTCTTCTAGTCCAACCCCCTGCTCAGACAGGAGACTCTAGAATCAGCAGGTGAAACCCTGGACAAGCTCCCACTATAAACATCTGCATCAATTTCTCAGCATCTTGCCCCTCAAAGCAAAGTGTTTTGCTTTTAGGAATAAACATTTCTTCTTTCCTCACAGCTGTTTGGATCTCATTTTTATTTATTTTTGTGCAGCCCCAAGTTCGAATTGGAACCCCGAAATTATATTTTCCTTTAAAAGGGTGATTGCTCTCACTGTTAGGACATATCTCCTTAGTTCTAGGTTGCTTCTCTCCTTGATTATTTCCATCCATTCTTTCTTGCCTCGGCTTCAAGGTGTTTTGGGAAATAGTTTGCCTGCCTCGTCTTTCTGAAAGCCCCTCCAATTTCCCCAACCTAGAAGTAAGGAGACATTTCCTGACAGTTAGAACAATTAACCAGTGGAACACCTTGCCTCCAGAAGTTGTGAATGCTCCAACTTCTAAGAAGTTTAGAAGCTTAGAAGCTAAGGAGCTTCTAAGAAGAGACTGGATAACCGTTTGTCTGAAATAGGGTGGGTTTTCCTACCAGAGCAGGGGGTTGGACTAGAAGACCTCCGTAGTCCCTTCCAGTTCTGTTATTCTGTTCGATGTGACCAGGGGTGGGCTTCAAAAATTTTTAGCAACAGATTCTCTGTCCGGTTGCTAGATGGGCGTGGCCATAGTGGTTGTGGCCTAGTCAGCCTCCCGCACCACAGCCAGGGTGTGTGTGCGTTTTCACCCTCCCCAGCCACCGGAGGCTTTTTTTGAGCCTCCGGGAGGGCAAAAACGGCCTCCCTGGTCTCTGAAGGCCTTTCGGAGGCTGGAAACAGGGCCATTTCTGGACTTCCAGAACTTCCGGTAGGCACTTTTTTCACCCTCCCCAGGCTCCGGAGGCTTTTTTCGAGCCTCCGGGAGGGTGAAAATGGTCTCCCTGGTCTCTGGAGGCCATTTGGAGGCCAGAAATGGGCCAGTTTCTGTACTTCCAGAACTTCCAGGAGGCCCATTTTTTGCCATCTCTGGGCCCCCATGAGGGCCCTACATTTACCTGGCATCCAAAACAGTCTGCGTGAGTGGTGGGGCAGGGTGGGCGGGATCAGTGGTTGATTCCTACTGGTTTAGACTGGTTTAACTAAATCGGTAGTGGTATGGCAGTCTGGTTCGCTGGAACTGGCAGTGACCCAGGCCCGCCACGGCCCCGAACTGGTTCCCTGGGCAACGCCGTTGGCGCCGTCATCTTGTTTTTTTAGTTCCGTGCATGCACAAAACAATTTCTATTGAACTGCGCATGCATGCACAGTGCACATCCAGCATGTGCAAGCACAAAACCGAAACGTGTGCATGACCGAACCGGCAGTTGCGCCAGCCGGAACCCACCAGCCAGGGGTGGGATTTGCGGGTTCGCCGAACTGGGTAGATCCTTAGTTAGAGGATTGCTCGAACCCCCTGCGAACCCGCAGCAGCCCACCCCTGGGTGTGACTAAATACTGGAACACAATCAGAAGTGAACTCCCCTGTTACTGTTCTCCCTGCCATCTGCAGATTCTGCTAGAAACATGAGATCCCTTGTCCATCAACTGAACTAAACAGTTCTCCTGAACAGGCCTGGGGAAGGAAAAAAAAACTATAAATCATAGCTGTCAGAGAAGCCGGCATTGTGGCCAAAGACAGAAATCAATCTGAAACTCATTTGTTTGTTTGACAAGTGCTTAATCTTGCATTGTTTAATGCCAATCGGGACAACGTTGGCAGAATACAACCGGACCCAATGTTATCTGGAATTCCCATTACAGAACGTTGCGAATATATATATATATATATATATATATATATATATATATATATATATATATATATATATATATATATATATATATATATATATATATATATATATATATATATATATATATATATATATATATATATATATATATATGTATGTATTTGTGTTACAACCCCTGGTATACCTAAATATGGGAGGAAGGTCACTACTCCCTCTTTCTGTCCTTCGGCTTATCACAGAAGACCATGCAGGCAGAAAACCATATTTTTATTTTTAATGTTGCCTTTTTATATTTGTGTTATATTTGTAGCTTGAAATGGATCTATACTAGTCTCCCTTTATTTATTTATCAGTACAAATATAACACACACACACACACACACACACACACACACACACACACACACACACACACACACACACACACACACACACACACACACACACACATATATATATATATATATATATATATATATATATATATATATATATATGTTGTATTTGTACTGATAAATAAATAAAGGGAGACTATAAAAGGCAACATTAAAAATAAGAATATGGTTTTCTGCCTGCATGGTCTTCTGTGATGAAGCCGAAGGACAGAAAGAGGGAGTAGTGACCTTCCTCCCATATTTAGGCATACCAGGGGTTGTAACACTAATACATATATATATATATATATATATATATATATGTATGTATGTATGTATGTATGTATGTATGTATGTATGTATGTCTATGTCTATGTCTATGTCTATGTCTATGTCTATGTCTATGTCTATGTATATGTATATGTATATGTATATGTATATGTATATTGTATTTGTGCTGATAAATAAATAAAGGGAGACTAGTATAGATCCATTTCAAGCTATTTAGCACTCATCAGCTAGCCATACCCTTACTGGGATTTGAACCTGGGCTGTATTACATATTAGGCAGGAGTCTTAGCCACTAAGCGACAGGCTCTCCTCCTTTATCAGCTGAGCCAGGGAAATAGGTATGTATTTGTGTTACAACCCCTGGTATGCCCAAATATGGGAGGAAGCTCACTACTCCCTCTTTCTGTCCTTCGGCTCATTACAGAAAACCATCCAGGTAGAAAACCATATTTTTATTTTTAATGTTGCCTTTTTATATTTGTGTTGTATTTGTGCTGATAAATAAATAAAGGGAGACTAGTATAGATCCATTTCAAGCTATTTAGCTCTCATCAGCTAGCCATACCCTTACTGGGATTTGAACCCGGGCTGTATTACATATTAGGCAGGAGTCTTAGCCACTAAGCTAAGTTTTATATATATAAAAACAACCAACCAAACCCACTTCCAACTTAATCTTGTTCTCACCCCTTTTCCCTTTCATTCTTTCTTGTTCAGTAGATTTAAAAAAAAAAAAGAGGATCAATGGCGTTTGGAGTTTTCCCTCCGGTTCATAGGATCAATACATCATTGTTACCGCAGTCAATAATTTTCAGAGTCATGCTAGTGAAATTGGCCTCCGCTGTTCAGCAGAAAGGATACATTAAACGGGGACAACAGATTAAATTATGCCTTCTGTTGTTGGGTGAGGTAGGCAAGAGAACAGGGGCCGATGAGTTTGAACAGGTTGTTCTGACCCAGGCTTCCCAAAAGCACGAAGCCAACTCCGCATCCCGATAAAACCCCTTTTATTTAGGCCAAAGGGAATTCCTCTCCAGCAAAGTCTTTCAAGGGATTCCACAACTACAGACCTTTGTCAGGCTTGGAGAGCTGCCAGGCCGATATCTTCCAAACGCCACTCTGTAGCAGACAATCCTTGGCAAGAAGTCAGGAATGGATCTTCACACTAATGAATTGAACTAATTGTCTCCTGCAAACTCCCCTCCCCTTTCGCTCCTCTTTATTCCCTATGGGAGGGGCCATTCATTGTCCACCTGTGGCTTTACTCCTGAGTCGGCCCTTGTTCCTTAGTTGTTCGCTTCCCCTGGCAGCTCTGCACATGCGCACACTGGGAACAGGCTCCTGCTGTTCTTCTGCCCCACTGATCTCCAACTCTGAAGGCAGCTGATAATTGTCATACGGCCCTGGACCCATCTCTGCCTCCGACGCAGAGCCCTCATCAGAGCCTTCCCCAGGCTCCAGGACTGGCCCATGTTCCTCCCCAACCTCTTTACTGTCCAAATCTGCTGCCAGATCCACTGGCCACTGGCGGGCCACAACACAGGTCTAAAACTCAAAGCCTAGAGTCAAGATGTGGCCTGCAGAGTGTTTAGATCTGGCCTGTGGGACCACCCTGGAAACAGCAAAGGACCAGCCTGCGGTGCCTCTGTCAGCAAAAATGGGAGGTCGGGAGGGCTGCGCGTGGCCTTCCCAAACTCCATTTTCACTGGCAGAAGGTTGCAGGAGTCCATTTCAGCCAAAAACGGGAGGCTGCTATCTCTGGCAGCATGCTCAGGCCACCACAGGTGCCAAGTGATGTTGAGCTGGCCACGCCCACCCAGTCCCCCAAGATCAAGTTCGGCCCTTATGCAGTCCCCAATGAAATCAAGTTTGACACCCCTGTAACAGAAGGAAGAAAAAAAGAGCTGGGGGGATGCTAGTTTGGAGGAGGGTAAACTGCTAAAATGCTACAGGCAAGGTATCATGTATCTCAGCAGGGTTGTTTTATCCGCAACAAACAGAATGCAGAGTTCCTAAACCAAAAGGAGAATTGGCTGCATATTTGTGTGTTGTGCCGTTCTTCCTTTGTGAAGGAAAGTAAGTCTGCTTGGTTTTTTTCATATTTATTTATTGCACTCTCTCCCCTTGTTCCGTCTTTCGATCCTCACCAGCATCCCTCACAAAATCAAAATCAAATGTATAAAGTATCCATGTCTGACTCATTCTTCCATCCTTCCGAGGTGGGTAAAATGAGGACCCAGATTGTTGGGAGCAAGAGGCTGGTTCTGTAAACCGCTTAGAGAGGACTGTAAAGCACCGTAAAGCAGTACATAAGTCTAAGTGTTATCACTATATCATGCAGGATCCAATCTGGGTCGGTTACCAGAGGTTTAGTCTTCCAAGCTTTGGGACTCGTGCTGGACCCCATGTTCAGCTTAGCCAAGCGTGTGTTGTTCGGTGCATGATATTTTCTTCATGTGTTATAAGTGGCTTTTTAGATGCTGTTTGGAGTGTGTTGATGGCTGGCTTTTAAGTCACTACCTGTCGTTTGCTTGTACTTCTGCTGCCTAGGCATCACCTTCGAAGTACTGGATAGGCTAGTGGTAAACCAGCACAGTGTATTGTCCTACTCAGTTTCCTACACAGACACAACACAGGTGTAAGGAGTGTTTATTAAGGCTTCTGAGCCCGAACTGTATTAGCAATAGTAATAGCAATAGCACTTAGATTTATATACCGCTTCAGAGTGTTTTAGATGTTGTGGCCTGCCAGTGGTCAGTGGATCTGGCAGCAGATTTGGACAGTGAGGAGGTTGGGGAGGAACATGGGCCAGTCCTGGAGTCTGGGGAAGGCTCTGATGAGGGCTCTGTGTCAGAGGCAGAGAGGGGGACAGGGCCATACGCCAGTTATCAGCTGCCTTCAGAGTCAGACATCAGTGAGGCAGACAAACAGCTGGAGCCTGTTCCCAGTGTGTGCATGTGCAGAGCTGCCAGACGAAGGGAACAGCTAGAGAATAGGGGTCGACTTGGGAGTAAGACCAAAGGGGGATGGTGAACTATCTTAAAAGACTGTGGTTTAGATCCCTCCACTTCTGCCCCACTGATGTCTGACTCCGAAGGCAGCTGATAACTGTCAGGCAGCCCTGGCCCCCTCTCTGCCTCTGACACAGAGCCCTCATCAGAGCCTTCCCCAGACTCCAAGACTGACCCATGTTCCTCCCCAACCTCCTCACTGTCCAAATCTGCTGCCAGCTCTGTTGGCCACTGGCGGGCCACAACATTTGCCTCTAAGAATCTGGGTCCTCATTTTACCAAGCTCAGAAGGATGGAAGGCTGAGTCAACCTTGAGCCAGTCAGGATCGAACTGCTGGAGCCTGCAGTACTGCATTCTAACCACTGTGCCCCATGGCTCCCAAGGCAAAGGCATATTCCAAGACAAAATATCAACCATCCCATTGGTACATGGAGCAAAAGAAACTACTGGGACAGCATTTTACCAAGAGTATAACTTTAGTGATAAAAATAAGACCCAACCTGAAAATAAGCCCTAGCATAATTTTTAGTGTGCTCCTAATATAAGCCCTAATAGGGACACGGTGGCTCAGTGGCTAAGACGCTGAGCTTCTCAATTAAAAAGGTTGGAAGTTTGGCAGTTCGAATCCCTAGCGCCGCATAACGGAGTAAGCTCCCATTACTTGTCCCAGCTTCTGCCAACCTAGTAGTTTGAAAGCATGTAAAAGTGCAAGTAGAAAAACAGGAACCACCTGTGGTGGGAAGGTAACAGCATTCTGTGATCCTTTGGTGTTTAGTCATGCCGGCCACATGACCACGGAGACGTCTTCAGACAGCGCTGGCTCTTCGGCTTTGAAATGGAGATAAGCACTGCCCCCTAGAGTCAGGAACGACTAGCACATATGTGTGAGTGGAACCTTTACCTTTAATATAAGCCCTACCCCCAAAATAAGCAGTTTCTAAATCCTTTCTGAAAATAACTCTGTTGTTATAATTTGTCAGAAATCTTTCAGTTTTTTTTCCCCCCACTTTAAATTCCATAAGATAGACACCATGCAGCTCTCTCTGAATGCAAAACTGTTGGTGATCCATAATGGCCTCTTATTACCATCTCATGGTTGTCATTTAAGTAAAAATACTAGCAATTCTCCTAAAAATGATCCTTTAATTATTTACAAGCGTTATTCTCTACTCTAATGGAAGCGGCAACTGTACCGAAGCTGCTGTTAATAGTTTTAGGAAGGAAAGTAGCTGGAACCGCCTCTGATTTCGCTTCTGAAGAGAGGAAAAATATGATTATCTCTCCATTAAGAATCCCCAATCATAACGCCCTCCAGCTATGCTAGATATTTAGGAATGCAGATAAACCCAACTAGCTTCTATTACACATACATGCTGCAGCAAGTCTTCAATATTTGATCTTTTCTGGATTTTGTCCATCCAAAACATTCACCTACGAAGGAAATGAAGAGTCGGGTGTATGTCTCTGTGTGTATGTACCCAGGTAGTTCTTGATTTAGAAACATTCATTTAATGACCACTCACTGTTTTACAATGGCAGTGAAAATAGTGATATTACTGTTTTTTCTCACAGAGAGAGAGTGGGGGGGGGAGGAAAATGGAGGAGAGAGAGGGAGAGGAAGGGAGGAAAGAAAAAGAGGAAGGGAGGGATGTAAGGATGGAAGGAAAGAAAGAAAAAGGGAATGACGGATGAAGGAGAAAGGAAGAGGGAGGGAAGGAAAGAAGGAAGAATGGAAAGAGAGGGAGGGAAGGAAGGAAGGAAGGAAAGAGAAAGAGGGGGGGGAAGAAGGGAGAATGAAAAGACAGGGAGGGAAGGAAGATAACAGAAAGAAAAAAGGGAGAGAGGGAAGGAAGAAAGGAAAGTAAGAGAAAGGGAGGGAGGGGGGAGGGGAGGAAGGAAGGAAGGAAAGAGAAAGAAAGAGAAAGAGAAGGAAGGAAGGAAAGAAAAAGAAAGGGAGGGAAGGAAGGAAGGAAGGAAGGAAGG
>NC_138552.1:6686978-6754478 GCF_964273705.1 Natrix helvetica
GTACAAGATAGCAGGTATAAGTAAGAACACGAACATGAACAAAGGAAATGAGTACAAAGAATTGGGGACAGTAGGACAGGGACGGTAGGCAGGATGGTGCGCTTATGCAAGCCCCCTTTAAGGACCTCTTAGGAGTTGGGTGAGGTCCACAGTAGACAGTTCGAGGTTGAAGCTGTGGGGGTTTGAGGATGTAACAACAGAGTCAGGTAGAGCATTCCAGGCGTTGACCACTCTGTTGCTGAAGTCGTATTTTTTGCAATCGAGTTCGGAACGGTTAACCTTGAGTTTGTATCGATTGCTTGCCCGTGTATTATTGTGGTTGAAGCTGAAGTAGTTGTTGACAGGTAGGACGTTGTAGCAGACAATTTTGTGTACTATTGTTAGATCAGACTGTAGGGGGTGCAGTTCCAGATTGTCCAAGCCCAAAATTTTGAGCCTGGTGGCTTAAGGGATTCTATTGTGAGAATCTGATCTAGAGGATCCCCAGAAAATCTTCTAGTTCCTGAATCCAAGGTCTTCTTTTACTAGTTATGGGTGTTTGTTTCATCAGGTTGAGTGGTTACTATGGATTTTTATGGTTTCAAGCTATCCAGAGTTGAAATCTGGGTGGTTTAAAGACACTTTAAAATATATAAATGAACACATTTCAAAGTAACTGGTTACTCCCTGAGTGCTTTCAATGCTTCCCTTCGCTACAAAGGCATTATGTATAGTACAAGCAACTACCGAGAGATTTAACTATTTTCACAATTGGATAAGGTTTTGGGGTTTTTTTGCTTTATACCTTCTCAATAATGGTATATTGTCTTGTTTTGGAAAAGAACGTCTTACCCTGGGAAAATTAAATTTTCAAAGCCTGTGTCAGAGAAATTTACATTGCCGCTCTAAACCCAGCTCAAAGGATTGTTACTGTAGGGGGAAAAAAGAAGAGAGAATATCATGTCTGATGCCCTAGGTCTGTGATGAATCACCCTAGCAAATAAAACAAAGATAATTAAACAAAGGTTAAAAATATATGGAATATGGACAAATATGAAACTGAGATGGGGAGACTGTAAAGCAGAGGTTTGTGATTCACTTTTATACATGATAATTAAACTTAGTTGCTAATTGATTGAATAGGACAATAGAAGGACAATTAAGCATGGGTTAAAATATATGAAACATGGGCATATATAGAACTTTTAAGATGATGAACAAAGTGAGATGTGTACCGCTTGTTATTCTATATAGTAGATTAAGGGAATTGTAATGAACATTGAACAGTAAAGATTGTTATTTAAAGACAATTAAGGGTGTTCTAACAAAACATATGGTAAAAAGGAGAGGGAACATGAAATATACTTACAGTGAGAAAATATTGAGATTTAAAGACAGAAGCACAAATTGGGGGTGCGTAAGAATGTATAATTATATAAATATAATGATGAGAATAGCTGGGAATTGAAACCAAGTCTTCATCTCGGCCAAAACTAGGGGGGGGGGCAGTTAAAGGTACAATGACTATATATGTATACTTTTTATTCTATTTCTTTTAAAAAAAGGAGGAGGAAGATATATGTTAAAATTAAATATGTATATTGAAAAGGAATTATAAATACCATCAACATAAAATGGAGCTCGCTCAGAAGCTGAAATACACCAAGCAAATGAGATGGAGAGTGTGAAGCAGAGAAGAGAGGGAAGGGAAGAAGAGAGGGATTGGAGAGAGGGCAGGTGGGGGGGTGGGAAGAGGAGGAGAGAAAGGATGGGCCCACCCGCAGGTAGCCACTACCAATTTGCCTGAACCGATCTGAACAGGCTAAATAGCACCACTGTTCATGACCCAACTAGGTAACATCATCAGTGCCTTAAGAAAGTAATTTTGTGGAAAGGAGGAGGAGGAGGAGGAGGAGGAGGAGGAGGAGGAGGAGGAGGAGGAGGAGGAGGAGGAGGAGGAGGAGGAGGAGGAGGAGGAGGAGGAGGAAGAGGAGAAAGACAAGTGTGAGGTCCTTGGTGCTCTCTGAGCGTGCTTGTTTTCTTGCAGATGTTTCATGACCCAACTAGGTAACATCATCAATGCTTTTAGAAAGTAATTTTGTGGAAAGAAGGAGGAGGAGGAGGAGGAGGAGGAGGAGGAGGAGGAGGAGGAGGAGGAGGAGGAGGAGGAGGAGGAGGAGGAGGAGGAGGAGGAGGACAAGTGTGGGGTCCTTGGTGCTCTCTGAGCTTGCTTGCTTTCTTGCAGATATCTCATGACCCACCTAGGTAACATCATCAGTGCTAGAAGAGAGTGGTGTTTGCAGAGTGGAAGAGGAGGCATAGAAGGTATGTGGGGTCCTTGGTGCTCTCTGAACTTGCTTGTTTTCTTGCAGACATTTCATTACCCAGCTAGGTAACATCATCAATGCTACCAAGGAGGACAGTTTGCTGTCAGTTTATATTCTGGTGGCTTGCCCTGTCAGGGAGAGGGGGTGCAGAAGGACCAGGAGGGGGCAGCGGACATGGTAGGAAGCGGAGCAGAGGAGCAACGGCGCTCCAGTGATGAGCAATTACCCGCACCCAACCCCCAAGCACGAATAATGGAGAGGAAGTGGAATCAGTGGAGGGCAACCCAACAACCTGGGAGGAGGTGCTCCACCCTTCTTCAAAAGGCTCACCTGGGGAATGAGATTTAAAGAGACACAGGTGGGAGGAGCTTTTGTCAGGAACAAGCATTGAATCTGTGGAGACTCCCATGCATTGACCGACATCTGGATTTACCTGTGCTTTGTCTTGTGTGCCTTGTCTGGTTTGCCTGCCTTGCTGGACTTCTTGCCTTGGTTGTTGCTTTGCTAACTTTGCTTGCTGGACTTCTCGCAGCCAGAAGCTGTCATTGGTGCGTGTGAGAGCTTTGCTCCAGGACTTGCAGTAAATATGGGGACATTTGGGGGAAAGTTGGATCAATAAAGTGGGGTTAGAATTGTTTGTTCCGGCTGTGTTACTTCCATGCCTCACCCCGATCACCACCTGCTGGTTCTACTCATTAATAACTGGAATCCTTCTGTCCAATCAGCCTCCATTTTATTTCCAGCGTCTTTCTCCCCAGCTTGGAACGTGTTCTGACCAAGAGGCTCCCCGAGAGCATGAAGCCAACTCCTTGTCCCGACAAAAAACCCTTTTATTAATTGACTGTGAATTCTGCTCATTCACACCCAGAAAAGTCTTTCAAGGGAGGATTTCCAGTCACAGACCTTCTCTGGCTTGGAGAGCTGCCAGGCCGATCTCTGCAAAACGTGCCAAGGAGCCTCGGAGAGTCACGAACCAATTAATTGAACTAATTGTCTCCTGCAAACTCCACTCCCCTTTTGCTCCTCTTTTATTACCCCTGGGAGGGGCCATTCATCATCCACCTGTGGCTTTACTCCCAAGTCGACCCCTGTTCTTTAGCTGTTCCCTTCCTCTGGCAACTCTGCACATGCGCACACTGGGAACAGACTCCAGCTGTTGGTCTGTGCCACTGATGTCTGATTCTGAAGGCAGCTGATAACTGGCATATGGCCCTGGCTCCCTCTCTGCCTCCAACAGAGAGCCCTCATCCGAGCCTTCCCCAGCCTCCAGGACTGGCCCAGTTTCCTCCCCAACTTCCTCATTGTCTGAATCTGCTGCCAGCTCCACTGGCTGCTGGAGGGCCACAACACAACCAGACTGGATTTTTCTTCCAACACCCTGTTCCAGAAAGTTTAGATTCCATGACAAAGGGTTGCTGAGTTGTCTTTTTGCCTAAGCCCTTCTGCCACCGCCACCACCAACCAGCTTGCCAGACCGATCGCCTCAAATTCAAGAGATAATGAATCGCCATCTGTACCAATAACCTTTGATAGCTTTTGTGAACCTGCCCGGTCCTCCTTTTTTTAAAAAAAACCTTTCTAAATTAGCTTCTCCTCTTGTCACAACTGCTAGCGAGAATTCCACTGTTTAACCATTGCAGCCGTGGAAAAAAATCAGACTAGCAATAACCTTCCACCGCTCTTGAATTTCCTCGTGTTGAGTTTTTTAGCAGATGACCTTGAGATGGGACTTGGCAGAAGAGAAAGAATATCTATCTCGCTCATAATTTGATGGACTCCGTCACATCTCCCCTTATTTTTCTTCATCCAGTCGCAAAAGCTTCGATGCCTTGTTTGATCACCCTGTTCCTTTGGGGGAACATAGGGGGCAACCAATAATTCAATTTAAAGTGGATTAATCTTAATGGAGAATGAAAAAAAAAGGAAGAAGCTTTTAGTCATCTTGTCCCAGCTGGGTTTGAAACAAACTTCAGGGACATCTAAATAATGATGATGAGTAAAAGGTAAAGGTTCCTCTTGCACATATGTGCTAGTCATTCCTGACTCCAGGGGGCGGTGCTCATCTCCGTTTCAAAGCCTAAGAGCCAGCACTGTCCGAAGAGGTCTCTGTGGTCATGTGGCCGGCATGACTAAACACCGAAGTTGCACAGAACACTGTTCCCTTCCCACCAAAGGAGGTTCCTATTTTTCTACTTGCGTTTTTTTGTGCTTTCAAACTGCTAGGTTGGCAGAAGCTGGGACAAGTAATGGGAGCTCACTCCATGACAAAGCGGTAGGGACTCAAACCGCCGAACTGCCAACTTTTCTTTTTTTCTTTTTTTTTCTTTTTAAACATAAAAGACAGCATAAAAATTTCTCAGCCATTACATACAGACAGCATGTCGTTTGGTTACAAGCGTTTGTGCATTCATATTTTCAATTACGTATAAATCACAAATTTTCCGTCTAATATAACTAGGTACCTCACTTTCATTGTACATCATATATTCAATTACGGTTAATATTTCTTTCTTTTCAATGAACCTAATTCCCTTGCATTCTTGATTGTCTATTTATTAACAATATACCTTTATGTAGTCACTTATCTCATTCTGAATATTTTCACAGTGTAAAAGAATTTACCAACTGTTTATGCTTACACATCACTACTTTCAATTATGCATAATCCCGCCAATCATCCATCAAGTTTGCTTATGTTCATTGTTGTCCTTTTATATCATACATTCAATCAAAAATGTTATTCCTTCATTTTTAAACAAAGTATTCTAAATACTCACTTCATATACAATACAATACAATAGCAGAATTGAAAGGGACCTTGGAGGTCTTCTAGTCCAACCCCCTGCCTAGGCAGGAAACCCTATACCATTTCAGACAAATGGCTATTCAACATCTTCTTAAAGACTTCCAGTATTGGGACATTCACAACTTCTGGAGGCAAGCTGTTCCACTGATTAATTGTTCTAACTGTCAGGAAGTTCTAAGTTCTCCTCAGTTCTAAGTTGCTTCTCTCCTTGATTAGTTTCCACCCATTGCTTCTTGTTCTACCCTCAGGTGCCTTGGAAAATAGTTTGACTCCCTCTTCTTTGTGGAAACCCCTGAGATATTGGAAGACTGCTATCATGTCTCCCCTGGTCCTTCTTTTCATTAAATGAGACATACCCAGTTCCTGCAACTGTTCCTCATATGTTTTAGTCTCCAGTCCCCTAATCATCTTTGTTGCTCTTCTCTGCACTCTTTCTAGAGTCTCCACATCTTTTCTACATCGTGGTGCCCATAACTGAATGCAGTATTCCAAGTGTGGCTTTAAAAAAGGCATTATAAAGCGGTATTAACACTTCACGTGATCTTGATTCTATCCCTCTGTTTATGCAGCCTAGAACTGTGTTGGCTTTTTTGGCAGCTGCTGCACACGGCTGGCTCCTATTTAAATGGTTGTCCACTAGGATCCCAGATCCCTCTCACAGTTACTACTATTGAGCACGGTACCACCTATACTGTACCTGTGCATTCCGTTTTTGTTGCCTAAATGTAGAACCTTACTCTTTTCACCATTGAATTTCATTTTATTAGATAGTGCCCAATGTTCAAGTTTGTCAAGCTCCTTCTGTATCTTTAGCCTATCTTCTGGAGTGTTGGCTATTCCTGCCATCTTGGTGTCATCTGCAAATTTGATGAGATCCCCATTTATTCCCTCATCCAGATCATTGATGAAATCATTGATATATATATATACCAA
The DNA here is from genome assembly GCF_964273705.1 of Natrix helvetica. Classification (NCBI taxonomy): domain Eukaryota; kingdom Metazoa; phylum Chordata; class Lepidosauria; order Squamata; family Natricidae; genus Natrix; species Natrix helvetica. The sequence continues at coordinate 6,693,024 of NC_138552.1, forward strand.
TCTTTCATTACTTCCTTATTAAACTATTTATCAACAACAAGATATCTTTATAATATACATCACTACTTACAGTTATGCATAATATCACCAATCATCTATCAAATGTACATAGATTCATTATTATCCTTATCCTTCATTTTAAAACCAAAAATTCCAAATTATTCAATTCATATATATGTCAGTCTTTCATAGTATGGTTATTAATCCATTTAACAACATAATTGTATTATCACTTATCTCCTTCAATTAAAACATAAATAAAACATTTTTCATTTCCAGGTTTTTTTGTCCAGCCACTAATAAAACAAATCCCATATCTTATGAAATTGTTCATCTTCTTGTTCTCTAATTTCAAATGTCAATTTACTCATTTCAGCAAACTCCATTATCTTTCGAATAACTTCCTTCTGTTTTGGTATTGTTTCATCTTTCCAATTTTTTGCAAATACAATTCTAGCTGCTGTTAAAACGTTTACAATCAAATATTTCAAGTCTTTATTGTAAATTTCTGGTATGATTCCCAATAAAAAAATCTCTGGTTTAAGGTCTATGTGTTTGTGTATCATTTTCTCCAACCACATGTGAATTTTAGTCCAGTATCTTTTAGCTTCAATGTAAGTCCATATGAGCCCAGTGTCTGATGACATTTCCAACACTTTTCCGATTTATTCTTGGACATTCTTGCAATTCTCATTAGGACTAGATGCCACCTGTAAAACATCTTATACAAATTTTCTCTATATGCAGTTGACATTGTCATTTTATAATTTTGAGACCACAATTTCTGCCATTTCTCTAAATCAATCCCATGTCCAAATTTTCCCCAAGCTATCATAGTTTCTTTAACTTGTTCCTCTTGTAGTTTGACCTCTAATAAATATTCATATAGTTTTTTAATTACTTTTTCATCAGTACCTGTTAAAATTTTGTCTGGCTCAGTCATTTTGTTGTAAAGACCTTTTGATTTTCTATCTTCGTTATATCTAGAGTGTATCTGCACATATGAATACCAATTCATTTCTATTCCTTCTTGTTTCAACTCTTGGATAGATTTGAGTTCACCCTCTGCATTCAGTATTTCAACATATCTAACTGTTTGTTCCTTTTTATATATTATTGGATATGAAAATGCTTCAATGGTTGATATCCAGACTGGAGTTTTTAAGTAGTGTAATATTTTAACCTTTTCCCAATTTAATAGCAAAGCCTCCCTTATATAATGTCTTCTAAAATAACCATGTGCTTTAGTCCCCTTATACCATAAAAAAGCATGCCATCCCAACAGTAAATCATGACCCTCTACATTCAATAAACTAGAGTTTTTTTAAGTGTTATCCACTTCTTAATCCACATCAGGTTTGTTGCTTGATAATATAACTCCCAGTCAGGTAAGCCCAATCCTCCTCTTGTTCTAGCATCTTGTAGCAATTTGAGTTTTATTCTTGCTTTTTTCCCTTGCCAGATAAACTTCAAAACTATTTTGTTTAGATCTTCAAAAAAGTCCTTGCCCAATCTGAATGAAATTGTCTGGAACAGGTATAAGATTCTGGGTAAAATGTTCATTTTAATTGTAGAGATTCTTCCTATGATTGATAGTTGTAGATTTTCCCATTTCATCAAGTCAGTTGCAATTCTTGCTTTAGTCTAGTATAATTGTCCTTCTTAAGAATGCTGCATCTAGCTGATAGGTATATCCCCAAGTATTTAACCTTGTTTGTGACTTGAATCTGCAAAGCCTCAGCCAACTCTTCCTTTTGTCTTAATGGTATGTTCTTTGTCAAAATATTTGTTTTTTCTTTGTTTATTTTCAAGCCTGCTACTTTTCCATACTCCTCTATTCTTTCTAACAATTTGAGTGCTGTCTCTAGTGGGTCTTCAAGGATAAAAACCAAATCATCTGCAAACGCTTGTAGCTTGTATTCTTCTTTTTGAAATTTATTTCCTTTTATTTCTTCTTCTTCTCAAATCTTTCTGTTTAAAACTTCTAATGTTAAGACAAAAAGTAACGGTGATAGTGGGCAACCTTGTCTCGTACCTCTCTTTATTTCAATAGAGTCTGTCAGTTCTCCATTTGTCATTATCTTTGCTGTTTGTTTATGATATACCATTTGTATAGTTTGAATAAATTTCTTACCAAAATTCATCTGTTCCAATTTTAAGAACATAAATTGCCAATTCACGTTATCAAAAGCCTTCTGTGCATCGAGAAACATCAAAGCCATTTGTTTTTAGGAATGGGCCTCATAATATTCCAAAGTATTCACAATCATTCTTATATTGTCTTTAATTTATCTCTTTGGTAAAAAACCATTTTGATCAGAGTGGATAAAACTATTTAGGTACTTTTAAGTCTCTCTGCTAATATAGTTGCAAATAATTTATAATCTGAATTTAATAAAGAAATTAATCTATAGTTCTTGGTTTGTGTTAAATCAGTCTCTTTAGGTAGCAATGCAATGTATGCTTCTGACCATGATTTAGGACGGTATTCTACTCTCAGACATCACTTTATTCATGACTTCTAAGAGTGGGAGAGACAAGGATTCTTCAAATGTTTTGTAGAATTCCACTGGTAATCCATCCGGTCCCGGGGCCTTTCCATTATTTTGTTTTTTAAGTGCTTCCGTTAGCTCCATCATCGTTATTTTACCTTCCAACATTGTTCTAGTTTCGTCTGATATCTGGGGAAGATTAGCGTCCTGTAAATATTTTTTGACTCCTCCCTCTTCCATTTTCTCTTGTTCATACAGCTTAGCATAGTAGTCTTGTATAATGTTCTTCTTCTCAGCATTTCCATACTGAATTTGTCCTTGCTCATCTCTTAGCTGCAATATTTTCTTTGCTTCTCTCTTTTTTTTTCAGTTTATATGCCAACCATCTGCCTGACTTATTTGTATTTTCAAAGTAGTTCTGTTTGGTGCCTCTACTTTTTTGTGCCAGTTCTTCCTTTTCCAGTAGATCCATTTTCTGTTTAATTGTATCCATTTTTATTTTAACATCTTTTTTTGTGGAGATTTCTGTAGCTCTTTTTCAAGTATTTTATAATCATTCTCTAGGGCTTTATGTGTTTGTCTTTTCTTTGAATTTCTTTTCCTTATGTAGTCTATTATCAGACTTCTAGTAACAGCCTTCATTGTATCCCAAAGATTCTGCATTGATGTATCTTCTTTTCTATTTTCTTTAAAGAAAAAGGCCAGTTCTTTTTCCATTTTCTGTACGAAGTCTTTCTCTTTCAATATGGTATTATTTAACATCCATCTAGATCTTGTCCTTTGGCCCTTCCATTTGATTATAATTGCATTATGATCCGCCCAGGTGCTTGTTTCAATCTCAATTTCTTGTACATTACAAATCAGTTCCATTGCATTATGATCCGTCCTGGTGCTTGTTTCAATCTCAATTTCTTGTACATTACAAATCAGTTCCATTGAGGCCCATATCATATCGATTCTGGAAAATGATGAATGTCTATTTGAATAAAAAGTATATTGTTCTTCTGTAGGATTTCTTTCTCTCCAAATATATTTCAAATTTGTTTCATCTATCATCCTGAAAAAGGGTTTTGGAAGCAATTTTCTATTTAACTTTGTTGTTTTGTGTAGTCCATGTTCTGGTTTACAATGCCATTGAAATCTCCCATCATACAAATATCAACATGGTCCAAATCAGAATTTTTTTTTTTTGTGGAGTTTTTTGTAAAATTAATCTTGTTTTTCACTAGGAGCATAAATTGCAATTAAAAATATTTTTTTTAGTATTATCTATATTTTCCACCATCAAAATTCTTTCCTCTTCATCCGTATAAATTAATTTCGCTGGAATATTACCTTTAATATAGAAGATCGCTCCTCTTTTCTTACAGTTTGCCAGTGTAGTAAACATTTTTCCAAGCTTTGGTTGTGCTCATAGGTATTCATGTCTCTTTTGAATATGCACTTCTTGTAGGCAGATTATGTCAAGTTTTAGCTTTTCTAATTTGTGAAATATTTTCCTTCTTTTAATTGCTGAGTTAAATCCATTTATATTGATTGTGACCATTTTTTTCCCTCCATGTTTATACTTTATATACAGGATTTATAGCTCGAGTTGATCTGGGTTCTCGTTGTTCTCTGGGATTTACGCCACCCACAGCACCTTCTTCTTTATCAATTCCGCCTATGGCTCCTTCTACTTTTTCAATCTCAGTTATGGGTGCCTCCATTAGTTGTACCAATAGTTCTTTTTTTCCAGTTTTCTCAGCCATCTCTCTAAAGCAGTGTTTCTCAAACTTGGCGACTTTAAGTCCTGTGGACTTCAACTCCCAGAATCCCCCAGCCAGCATAGCTATGCTGGCTGGGGGATTCTGGGAGTTGAAGTCCACAGGACTTAAAGTCGCCAAGTTTGAGAAACACTGCTCTAAAGTGTTCCGCATAGAAAGCTTCTGCCTTATCGATTGTATCTATTCTATATCTTTATCCTTGCCATGCAAATAATAGACCTTCCAGTATGAGCCATCTATAATTAGCACCTTTTTTAATCAGAACCTTAGTCAAAAATTGATATTCTCTTTTCTTCTCTCTCACTCTTCTTGGAATTTGTTTCAGAACTACAATCTCCTTGCCTTTATGTTCTAATTTTCTATCTCTCGTTTTCTGTAGTATTTGTAGTTTAGTTGCTTTCTTAGTAAATCTTACGCGGACTTCCCTTGGAAGGGCATTTATCATTGCATATCTTGTATGTACTCAGAATGCTTCATCTATGCCATCCATCATCTTCTCTTGGGATATCTCTAATACGTTTGTCAAAATTTCAGATATTATTTGTACTAGATTCTCTCCTCTTCTTCTATGTTTTGAAATCTTAAGAAAAATTCAGACCTATCCATCTCCCATCCTAATATCCCACTGCTCTCCCTTTCCACGCTCAATCTGCTGTCAAACTCCTCAACCTTCTTCTCTTCTTGTTGAAACTTTTCTTCAATTTTTTGGATTCTGTCCTCGTATTTCATCATCCAATGTTGCATATCTTCTATTTTTCCTTCCATTTTATCTGTTTTTGTTCTATGCTTTCAGTTCATTGCTCTATTGTCTCAATTCTTTTTTCTATACTCTCAGTCTTCTTTACAATGGTATCTAACTTTTCATCCTTGCTATCAGCTCCTGCTTGTAATTTCTGTATTGCTTGCATAATTGCCTCCAAGGTTACTCCCTTGTCCTTTTCTTGTTGAAGCATCGATTGTATTGATCTTTGTCCTCCTGCAGGTGAGGAGGCAGGGGTTGTTGTTGTAGAACCAGTAGGTGTTGTCTTTCTACTCATCTTCTATTTTTTTCTTTTGTATTCTATTCTAATTAGTATCACAAAGATTTAAGCATCAGCTTATAAAAATACAAAATTATAGATAAAATGAAGGGAGAGGAAAAAAGAGAGAAGAAAGAGGAAAAAGTGAAGATCTCTCACAAAAAGAAAAGTAAAAGAGAGAAAAGAAAGAGAGAGAGAGAAAAAAAATCTTAAGTCCAATTTACTCAAATTTTAGAGCAAGCCATCCATTTGTCTCCAATATCTTCAAAAGGAAAAGAGAGCAAAGAAAAATCAGGAATCAATACTTCAAAGCTTCAAAAAAAAAAAAAAAAGGAGTCAAGGAGCCAAGGAAGAAAAAAAAAATCACCACCTCCCCAGCAAGATAATATAAGCACTGCCACAAAGCTAGAAGAAAAAGATTCAAAGTCTTTTTTTTTTAAAGATGAAAGTCTTTCCAAGGTCACTCTGAGCTTTCCCTTAGAACTTCTGTTTAGTTCAAAGTAGATTTCCAGATACTGAAAGTTCCATATGAAACAGCTGTGTAAACAACTGTATTCCTGCCCCTATCAGTTCTTAACCAAATAGCCCTCAAGGGAACAGTTTCTTTCTAAACAGTTCAGATAATAAAACTTAGTAACAATGTTTCAAATCCACTAGGTGGCAGTGTTAATTGTATCAACTCTCAATGCTTATTTGTTCCAGGCTCTATTTTTAACTTCAAAAAACAGAAAATCGGAAATACAAAAAGAAAAGCCAACAGAAAAAAAAGAGAAAAAAGAACCTTCAAAGCAATTAAGATTTAAATATATTCAGTGTCCCCACAAAGTCCAAAAGTAAAAGTATAAAAAAGTGCAAAAAGCCAATCCACATTGAATTGCGATTGAAAGTCCAGCCAGGCTTCTGAAAGTAAAAAGGGAAAAAAGAAAAACTTCAATTGGCCAACTTAAATCCACCGCTTTCTCTCTAGTCAGCCTTTATTTTAAATTAAATTTCCAAATTTAGGGTGTTCTCTCTCCAATAGAAAAAAGGATTTAAAAACTCACCAAAACGACATGCTTCTCTCCTGCACTTGCGTATAGGAGCTACCAGCAGTTTCAGCAGCCTGGGGGCTGACTCGCAATCACTGGCAAAGGGGGCTTTTTCCAGGTCAACAGAGACTTTGCAAGTGTCTCTGGGACCACAGGATCTCCCCCTACCATTCACCATCTCTTTGGGATGGTTTAGGTCCGGATTGGACCATCCAGATGATCCAAATTCGACAGCTATCCGGAGAAGACGGAAAAGTCGTTGTACCACCGCGACATGAAGTACCGCGTTCCTATTTTTCTACTTGCATTTTTTTTGTGCTTTTGAACTGCTAGGTTGGCAGAAGCTGGGACAAGTAACGGGAGCTCACTCCATTACGCAGCGCTAGGGATTCGGACCACCAAACTGCCAACTTTTCTGATCAACAAGCTCAGCGTCTTAGTCACTGAGCCACTACATCCCTTTTAATGATGATGAATGCTGGACTGTAAATCTGGCCCTGGAATGGGAGAGGGTGAATGTTAAGAAGGAAGAGGGGTAAAATAATAATAATAATCACTCAGTCTTAGGAAAGAAGAAAAGTGAGAAAGAGAATCATGGTGGCAAGATTCAGCTACTCTAGAACAATGAAGTATGTTGTGATAGAAGAGAATATTTGGAGCTCAGGGTTGAACTGAGAGGGTCCTTGAGTGGTGTCTGAGTTGGGTGGTTTTCTTGCAGATGTAGGTAATATCATCAGTGGTAGAAAGGAATGGAGATTCCCACGCCATTCTAGCATTGGTGATGTTACCTAGCTGGGTAATGAAATGTCTGCAAGAAAACCCCAAGCTCACAGAGCACCAGGGATCACAAAAAATATTTCTGACCAACACACCATCTCTCTGTCTCTCTCTCCCTGTCTCTGTCTCTGTCTGTCTCTCGGTCTCTCGGTCTCTCTCTCTCTCTCTCTCTCTCTCTCTCTCACACACACACACACAGAGAACCCTTCTGATTTTATGTTCCTTACCTCCAGACTGAAATGTCTTCCTTCCTTCCTTCCTTCCTTCCTTCCTTCCTTCCTTCCTTCCTTCCTTCTTTCCTTCCTTCCTTCCTTCCTTCCTTCCCTCTGTTCCTTCCTTCCCTCCCCTTCCCCTATGTTTCTTCTTCCTTCCTTCCTTCCTTCCTTTTTTCCTTCCTTCCCTCCTTCCTTCCTTCCTTCCTTCCTTCCTTCCTTCCTTCCTCCCCTATGTTCCTCCCTTCCCTCCCTCCCCTATCTTCCTTCTTTCCTCCCCTATGTTCCTTCCTTCCCTCCCTCCCCTATCTTCCTTCCTTCCTTCCTTCCTTCCTTCCTTCTTTCCTTCCTTCCTTAATACAATACAATAGCAGAGTTGGAAGGGACTTTGGAGGTCTTCTAGTCCAACCCCCTGCCTAGGCAGGAAACCCTATAACGTTTCAGACAAATGGCTATCCAACATCTTCTTAAAGACTTCCAGTGTTGGGGCATTCACAACTTCTGGAGGCAACTTCTGTTCCACTGATTAATTGTTCTAACTGTCAGGAAATTTCTCCTCAGTTCTAAGTTGCTTCTCTCCTTGATTCGTTTCCACCCATTGCTTCTTGTTCTACCCTTCTAGTCCTTCTTTTCATTAAACTATACATATCCAGTTTTTGCAATCCTTTTTCATATGTTTTAGCTTCAAGTCCCCTAATCATCTTTGTTGCTCTTCTCTGCACTCTTTCTAGAGTCTCCACATCTTTTTTACATCATGGCGACCAAAACTGAATGCAGTATTCCAAGTGTGGCCTTACCAAGGCCTTATAAAGTGGTATTAACACTTCACGTGATCTTGATTCTATCCCTCTGTTGATGCAGCCTAGAACTGTGTTGGCTTTTTTTGGCAGCTGCTGCACACTGCTGGCTCGTATTTAAATGATTGTCCACTAGGTCTTGCTTGCTTCCTTGCTTGCTTGCTTGCTTGCTTGCTTGCTTCCTTCCTTCCTTCTTTCCTTCCTTCCCTATGTTCCTTCCTCCCCTCCCTCCTCTATCTTCTTTCCTTCCTTTCTTCCTTCCTTCCTCCCCTCCCTCCCTCCTGTATGTTCCTTCCTTCCTTTCCTCCCTCCCTCCCTCCCATGGATTTGAAGATTTTTCCAAGGATACATAGTCATATTGGGAAGGAAGTCTGTGAATAGACAAATTCCAATCCAGTCATTTCTTCTTCTTCTTCTTGACTGCCAGTTTTGGCCTCCTGCCAACCTTTTCCATGCCATTTCTTGAGCATTCCTTGCTTTGAGGCTTTTCCCCATTTCCTACCCAAGTAATTACTTTAGATTGTCTAAGCGCTCATGGCCTTTATAATTTAGGGAATAATGTCAGCAAATATTTTAACCATACTGTTTAAACTTCCAAAGCTCATGCATATTTATACATCTCCCTTCACTCAACAAATATGAATTTTAGCATAATGTCTGCTTCAAAACATATTAAAAATGCATAATTAGTCGCTCTCTTTCCATTTCTGAGCAATCAAATATAGGGCAAAAAAAAATTCATTGGGGTTTTGTTATCAAAAGGAAAGAAGGAGAGATGGATGGAAGCAGGAATGACTTCCCAAAATAAAATATAGCTGTTATAAACTGTTAATTATAGTTTATAATTGTAATAATCCTGGAGATTTTGATCATTACAGTAGTTAATGACCAGTTTGTTATAGTTTTAACAGCTTTGAGTTCCATCTAGGGATGCCCAATTAGCAAACCAGTCATTAAATGCAAGTAATGACTAATTATTTGAGGATTAAATGCTTCAATATAAATAAAAATGGGATTGAAACTCTTACCGTTAGCGTTCTAATGCATCTTTCCTCTACAATGAGTTCTCTCTCCTGGTTCTGAAATAGAAAATTGCCATGGGGAATTTATTTATCCCACTGAATGTCCCCTTTATATCTCCTACAGATGTTACATTATTGTCTGTATCGGTGCTTTTAGATGCAATATTTTTATTCGTTTGCTTTTCATCTAGTGTCATCTAGTGTTCACTGTCCCAGTGAAAATCATCAAATGATTATGATGACCATCATATGATGTAAGCCAGACCACTTTGGACATCTTATTGTTGAAGTCTACATATCTTAAAAACTATCCAGATTGAATAACAGAATAACACAGTTGGAAGGGACTTTGGAGGACTTCTAGTCCAACCCACTGATCAAGCAGGAGACCCTTTACCATCCCAGACAAGTGGTTCTCCAATCTCTTTTTTAAAATCTCCAGTGTTGGAGCATCCACAATGTCTACAGGCAACTTCTAAAGGGTGGGTGTGGCCAGCTTGATGTCACTCACACCTAGGGGCTCCTCGCTGGCCTCTACTCGCCCCTCTCCTCCCAGCCCCTCCTCACCTGCTTGCATGGGCTCCTTAGGGTCCCAACAGGAAGCAGTTGCTGGAGCTAAGCAGCCACCATGAGAAAGAGTTGGCAAAACAGCTCAGTTCAAATTGGATCTGACCAAGAAGGAGGTTCAGCAGAAGCACATCACTGGGGATTACAAGCATAGGCTCCAAGCAGAGGGAAGACCTATATGAGTGTAAGGCCAGGGAGGGGCACCTGGAGGCTTAGTGGGCTGAGATGGTCAGCCAGTTCCAGGCCATGATGCAGTCCCACTAGAACAAGGCCCTCTGGCTCTTTGCCACTAGCGGCACTTCCCTCTAGCCTTTGCCCAAAGCTCTGCACCAGGAGGCTTAAGCAGACCCCGAGTCAGAATTTCTGCCCCCCCTGCCCCACACAAAAGACTCCAAAGGAGAGATTCTCTGCAGCTACATAAGCATTCATTGCATGTATCTGTCCCAGGGTCCCTAGTTTGAGGACCCCTGATTTAGTGCAATATAAAAAATGCAAATAATTTCTCTATGGACCACCAACATTTTCTCATGGACCACCAGTTGATGACCGCTGGACTAGATGACCCCCCAACTCTGTTATTCTATCTTCTATATTTATCATCCCTTCTTCCTTCTCCTGTGTTACTGTGGCTCTAATCTGATTTGATTATTGTGAAATGTAAAACCCAAACAGTTTAATCCTCACAATATAGAAACAAGTCTGGTTAAAAATTCAAAGGTTTATTGAGGAACAATGAAAAAGCAGTTGCAAGCATGGCCTCCTAGTGTCTTCCCAAGTCGGATTCAGAACAAGGAGAGGCAAAAACAGTTTTCAAGATATACAATTTATAGTCCCTAAGCAATGGACTCCATGCCCAAGAAGGAGCTCCCCTCTTCTCCTAAGTCAGTGGTTCTCAACCTGTGGGTCGGGACCCCTTTGGGGGGTCGAACGACCCTTTCACAGGGGTCGACTAAGACCATTGGAAAACACATATTTCCGATGGTCTTAGGAACCGAGACACCAATTTTATGGTTTTGGGTCACCACAACATGAGGAACTGTATTAAAGGGTCACGGCATTGGGAATGGTGAGAACCACTGTCCTAAGTCATACTTTAAGTCATTTTACACTACAAAGGGTCAGCATGACCCTTCCTGCAGAAACCCAGTTACCTTATCTGGGTTTCCTTGTTGTTTCGTCCTAGGCGGCGGATGTTCCTACCTCACCAAATGGTGGCCTTGCCTTGGGCGCATGTTTCTGTTTTCAAAGGAAGTTAGTTTTAGAAAGTCATCGCGTACTGTTTTACTGAGCACATTTACTGAGCAACAGGAAGAACTCTATAGCTCATTGGTAAATTTAACACTTTTATAAAAGAGTAACTTATTACCATATTTTTCGGAGTATAAGACGCACCTTTTCCCCTCAAAAAAGAGGGTGAAAATCTGGGTGTGTATTATACACTGAATACAGCATTTTTGCCTCCTGAAACTCCACCCCCTTCACCAAAATGGCTGTTCATAGCTTTTAGAAGGCTTTCAGAGAGCTCCTGGGAGCTGGGGAAGGCAGAAATGAGTGAAAAATGGCCCATTTTTTGCCCCCAGCCCCCAAGAGCACTCTATAAGCTTCCAAAAGGCTATCTATGCCCCTTTTTTTTACAAAAATGGGCAGTTTTTTGCTTCTTTTTGCCCCACCCCCAGGAGCACTCTACAAGCAGCCTAAGGGCTATTCATGCCCTTTTTTTGAAAAAAAATGGACCCGTTTTCATGAAAACGGGCCATTTTGGGGAGGTTTGCAGAGTGCAAAAACTGTTTTTTTTTTAAATTTTCCTCTTCAAAACATTTCTCCGTCTTATACTCTGGTGTGTCTTATACTCTGAAAAATACAGTATTTATTTCCTTCATTACGTTCTTGGGTGCTTAATAGCTTGCAGAATTCAATGTCTAAATTCAAGCTAACTTGTGGGCGGGAGGCCGAAGTTGTCAGAGAAAGATTACTTCCCCGAAAGTCAAGTGAACTTTATTGATTCATTTGGAAATCAACTCTTGCTTAACTCTTAAGCCTTTGTTGGTCCATCAAGGTGCAACAGGCATTACATTTGACATAGGAAATTAAAACTCCGTGGCTGATTTAAATTTCAAGCTCTCTTCTGAGTTACTTCAGAGCATCTAGAAGCGCCTTTATAATAGGCAAGGAATGGAGTCCGAGCACAAATCGAGGAGATTCATAGATGGTCATAGAAGTAAAAGACCAATTTGAAATGGTTGAGTGGATTCGGTGGAGGGCTGCCAGCTGCCCTCCTGCTCGCCACTAAACCTTCTATTTAACAGTCTCTGGCTCTTCTGTCGTTGACGGGCCTCACACATCTGGCCAACATTTCTGCTCATCAGGCTGTCTCATTTTGAGAGTCTTTTTGAGCCATTAAAAGTCTAGGATAAAGGACAAAGAGGAATCAGTGTACTACAGGACATGGGGGTGATTTTATGATTGGCTTGAAAAGAGATTCAAAGAGAAAGAGAAAGGAACAAAACATGAAGTAAATAATGACACATTATTAAATTAAGGGGGGGATAAGAAAGTATTAAAAGGTAAGTATACAAAGGGAAAAATGATACAAGTGGTATTAATATTAGAAATAAAATGTAATAGAGGAAATTATTTGTATGAAAATATAAAGTTGGGATTGCTGAAATGGCACCCCGAGAACCTATCAGAAAAAATAATAATAAGCAAGGACAACAACGGAAAGGAGGAAGGATGAGGAGAGAAAGGAAGAAAGGGTAAAGGAGATAAAGTAAGGGTGGGGAATTAAGAGTAGGAGAGAGGGTAAGGAGGAGAAGAAGGGAGGAGGAGTGGGGGAAAGAGAAGGGAAGAAGAAAGGAGGAAGGAGAGGAGAAAGAAGAAGGCAGAGAAAGGAGTTTGAGAAGATAGAAGGAGCAAGGTTGTTGCAAAATAAGATGGAGGCACGGGGTAGCAAGAAAGTTACCCAACACACACACACACACACACACACACACACACACACACAGGTCATGGCGTATTCGGGTCTTTTCCCATGTAAGATTGAGAGTATCTTGGCGACGTTTTGATGAGGTCCCACTCGCCATCTTCAGGCTGGTGCCTTCGGCTTCGTGCTTGTGCGAACAAAGCATGATTGGAGCTGCCGTCTTTCTATAAATATTGGTTGGGGTGTGTGGAGTGCTGGCTTGTTGCTGTAAGCGGATTGGTTGGCTGTGTTGTAACGGTGATTTTGCGTGTGTGTGTGTGTTTGTGTGTAAAAATATGTAAAAATAATTATAGAGATTAATGATGAATAGACAAAGGTTAAATAGCAATTATAAGAATGCATACTGTATTTGTAAATGAATTTGAAAAAGAATATATTAAAAAAAGTCTAGGAGAGGAATGGCACCGTTGCAATTATGGTTATTCTTTCTGCAAAAAAAGAGGACTTTAACAGAACAGAATAGCAGAATAGTTGGAAGGGACCTGGGAGGCTTCTAATCCAACCCCAGGCTCAGGCAGGAGACCTTATACAATTCTGGACAAAGAGTCATCCAATCTCTTCTTAGAGAGCCATCTCCAGAAGCTGATTAATTGTTCTCACAGTCAGGAAAGATGGTAGGGGGAGACTGAAGGAAGAGAGGGGGAGAAGGAAGAAAGAGTTGGAAGGGAAAGAAAAAGAAAGGGAGGGAAGTTGGGAAAGAGAGAGATCGGAAGGAAGGAAAGAAGAAGAAATGGAGGGAAGGAAGGGCAAAATGGTAGGGAGAGAGATGGATGGAGAGAAAAAGGGAGGAAAGGAAGATGTAGAGAGGGGGAGAGAGGGGTGGAGGGAAAAAGGGAAGGAGGAAGGAAAGAAAGAAAGAAAGAAGGAAGGAAGGAAGGAAGGAAGGAAGGAAGGAAGGAAGGAAGGAAGGATCCTTCCATGTTTTGAAACCACATCATAAGTTGACCCCTTTAAATCAATCAAACAATTCCTTACAGTATGATAAAAGGGGAGAAAGTTGTTTAGGATTGTCCATCTATAGAAGGGTGTCCAAACTTGGGAATTTTAAGACTTGTGGACTTCAACTCCTAGAATTCCCCAGACAGCCATGTTTTAAAGTTCCCAAGTTTGGACACTCCTGATCCATAGGAAGGTTCATCTTTCTTGGTCTGGAATGGGACAACTCACCATGGCCAACTGCTGCATCCAACTCCTCATGGCCAGCTAACCACAAAAAAGAACACCTCCACTGTGGAACCAAGGTTATGATAACCGGTGGCTGTTGAAGGAGGAGTAACCAAGCAGCCCTCCAGCTATATTCATTGGACAATGTGACTGGTGACACCTGAGACTAAAAGACTTTCGCTCTTTTAATTAGGTGAAAACTGCAGAACTTTTAGAGTTGGTTTTCACCAGGGGTGCCAATGCGATGTATCCAATAAACATGTTCTTTGAGGAATCTATCTATCTGCCTTGAAGTTCTGCTTTCAGTGGGTGTGTTACTCAGAACTTTGCCATATACTGTACCTCCATGGGATTTCAGCCTGACCTCCTGTTATAAGAAGCTGATGAAATAAGGAGGCCATATTTCAAGATGAGAGTTATGTACACTGAGGCGAGTCCCTTTTTGGGAGAGGGGCGGTCTAGAAATCTAAGAAATAAATAAAAATAAATAAATAAAACATTTCCAGAAATGAGACTGGAGAAATGAAAGAGTCTTAAGGAGCAAGACCGTAATCTTCTGGATTTAGGCGAGTCCAGTGAACTGTGGAGAATCCATGGCAGATGTCTTAGCCCAGGGATGGCTAACCTTTTTTGCTGTCGCGTGCCAAAAGCGAACACACCACAGGTGGGTTTCTCCCAGTACGGCCCGGATCAGGTGAACAGTGGCGACGGGAGGTTTCGCCCACCTGCCCGGACGCTTCTGTGTATGCGCAGAAGTATTGCGCGAGTGCGCGCCCCCAAACCGGTAGTAGAAAAATTGGCACACTCACCACTGACACGCACACGCGTGCCCACACCCATAATGCAATGCACATCTGACACTCTCCTGCACGTCCCACCCCTTGTGCATATGTGCATGACCCCCACACACACCTCATTTTGGGCCTAGCAGGCTTCCCTGCAGCTTCCTGGGACCAAAAACGGGCTGAAGGAGGATGCGTGCCATGTTCTCCCCGAGCTCCCCCATGCCCCATGCATTTGTGTGCATCTCCCACATGCGCCCCATCCATGTGAGGCAGAGACCCAAAAATCAGCTGGCCGGTGGAAGGCACAAACACATGCGCGGTGGAGCTGAGCTGGGGCGACAGCTGGGATGCCCGCGGAGAGGGCTGCGCATGCCATCTGTGGCATGTATGCCATAGGTTGATTATCATGGACTTAGCCCTTCCTAGGTCCTGCTCAGCTCATGCCAGCAGAGATGGACAGAAAAGGGGGGGGGGAAACATCCTCCTTTTTATAGCTTGTCTCTCCTCCATCTTATTATTTATTTACTACTTGCATACTCAGGCTTTTGTGATCCTTCGGTCAATCAGCTGAGTGGTTTTTGATACTTCCCTACTGTATTGAATGGGTATTTGGGACTTAAGCTTTAGTGGTTCGCTACCATAGTACATTTCTGGGTTTTTTTGACACTGATTATTTTAGCTTGGATGGTTTTAACCCTAAGTTAGCTGCCCAGAGTTGACGAAGTCATGAATTGGCTGCATCGGTGGGAATTCGATCTTCTTGAATTCCATACATGCAGTGACCACCTTGGGAACAGACCTCAAAGGTCCAATCCATCTCAAGAATGGATGGGAACCATGCTTATTCTCTTATTTATTTACCATATTTTTCGGACTATAAGATGCACCGGTGTAGAAGGTGCACCAAGATTTTGAAGAGGTAAGTAAGAAAAAAATGTTTTTGTCCTTCCCAGCCCCCAGCATCACTCTCCAGGATTCAGCAGGACTGGGGTAAGGGAAAAACACTTCTATCTTCTATCTATCTTCTATTCTATCTTCTATCTATCTTCTATTCTATCTTCTATCTTTCTTCTATCTACCTTCTATCTATCTTCTATCTATCTTCTGTCTATCTTCTATCTATCTTTCTTCTATCTATCTTCTATCTAACTTCTCTTCTATCTAACTTCTATCTTCTATCTATCTTCTATCTAACTTTCTTCTATCTTCTATCTTTCTATTCTATCTTCTATCTATCTTCTATATCTTTCTTCTATCTTTCTTCTATCTTCCATCTATCTTCTATCTAACTTCTATTCTATCTTCTATTCTATCTTCTATCTATCTTCTATCTATCTTCTATCTATCTATCTTTCTTCTATCTATCTTCTCTCTTCTATCTAACTTCTATCTTCTATCTTCTATCTATCTTCTATCTAACTTTCTTTTATCTTCTATCTACTATCTATTTTCTATCTATCTTCTATCTTTCTTCTATCTATCTTCTATCTAACTTCTATCTTCTATCTCTTCTGTCTTCTATCTTTCTTCTATCTATCTTCTATCTAACTTCTATCTACCTATCATCGAATGTCTTTATTATTATATTGATATATATTATACTCCTTCAGGTGCATTTACCTGCTACTAGAATCAGCCGTTCACTCTCTTGCTTTCCGCTTATTTCTCACAGGTCTGATGCCATCCTTTTCCAGCCAGAAAAAAAATAAGGTCTCCAATATTTGTTGTGTTTAAGCCTCAGCTCCCTCAGAGATGCTAAGGATCTCTACCCCATCCATTATAATTAGCCACCTTTTTCTCTTCCAAATCTTTATAGAACTCGAGCTCATTAGAGCACTGATTCACACGGCTAATTGCCGAGTTAATTTTACCCCTGCAGATTTTAAAACCCTCGGCGTACAAGCGAAAATGGTTATTGCTTGTTTCTTTTTCTCAGGAGCTTCGCAGAGCTTTGCATTCCTGGCCTCTCCCTACTTCCAAGGGAGTGATAAAATAGGTACCCCAAGGACAGACCTGGAAATGATATTTCCACCCCCCACCCCCGCAAGCTGCAACATGTTAGTCGCTGGGGAGCGAGGCTAGCTTGAAAAGACATATCCAGAATGAATAAGAGGAACGAGAGGCCCGAAGGGCTAAAATATAGCCAAACGAGCATAAATTTCAGCATAACCCAAAGTCAAAATAAAATGAACGTCCCTCTTTAAATAGGAAAATAGCTACAAGCTTCTTAGGACATTCATACACAGATAGGTGGGTGGGAAGGATTATTAAACATGGACAGACTAAGGAGACTTTGAAGGGACCTTGGAGGTCATCTAGACCAGGGGGGCACCAACTTTTCAGACTTCAGGGACCACTAAATTCATAATTTTAAAGCTGGGTGGGCGTGGCAAAGTGATCATGGGACTGGATGGGCATGGTCAACTCAATGTCACTCATATCAAGGGGCGCCTTGCCAGCCTGTACTTGCCAATCCTCACCTGCCTGCCCAGGCTCCTTAGGGCCCCAACAGGAAGCAGTTGCTAGAGCTAAGCAGCCACCATGAGAAAGAGTTGGCAAAAAAAAGCTGGCTCAGTTGAAATTGGATCTGACCAAGAAGGAGGCACAGCAGAAGCACCTCACTGAGGACTAGGATCATAGGCTTTCCAAGCAGAGGGAAGACCTACAGGAGTGCAGGGCCAGGTACCAGCGCCTGGAGGCTCAGTGGGCTGAGAAGGTCCCTGAAGCCTCTGGAGTGCTTAAACCGACCCTCCGAGCAAACCAGAAGTCACTTCCCGAACTTCTGGTTTGCCCATAGGGCCGTTTTTGGGGGCTCTGGAAGCTTCAGGGAAGCTCCTGAAGCCTCCAGAGGGCCTCCGGGGGGGGGGGGAAAGCTGTTTTCGCCCTCCCCAGGCTCCTATAAAGCCTCTGGAGCCTGGGGAGGGCGAAAAATGGCTTTAAAAAAGGCTGAACTCAACTCAGCTGACAGGGCAACGCCTGGCGTGCCCAGACAAAAGGCTCCGCGTGCCACAGGTTCACCATCCCGGCCCTATGCCATTTCAGTCAAGTGTATGTCCTTTCTCTTCTTAAAAACCTCCAGGGATGAAGCTTCTGAAGCCAAGTTGTTCCAACAAATTAATTGTTCTCACTGTCAGGAAATTTTTCCTCAATTCCAGGTTGCTTCTCTCCTTGATGCGTTTCCATTCATTGTTTCTTGTCCTGCCTTCTGGTGCTTTGGTGACCGTCTTCTTCCTTGTGGCAGCGCCTCAAATCCTGGATGACTGCTATCACATCACCGCTGGTGATTCTTTTTTTCTATACTG
This sequence comes from Natrix helvetica, assembly GCF_964273705.1. Classification (NCBI taxonomy): domain Eukaryota; kingdom Metazoa; phylum Chordata; class Lepidosauria; order Squamata; family Natricidae; genus Natrix; species Natrix helvetica. Next base: position 6,710,938 of record NC_138552.1, read on the forward strand.
TCTTTTCCTACACCACAACCTTTTACAAATGCAATCCAGAGAATGGCAAACGGTGTGTCCCATTTTTTTGGGAGGAAGAGATGAATTCGCAGAGTCTCCTGATCACGCCTGGAGATGAAAACATTCAAAGAGCAGTTGCAGGATTTACGTTTGGCTAGTCTAGAGGACTCTGGGGGACATGATAGCAGTATTTCAGTATTTGATGGCTGCCAGAAAAAGGAGGAGGTCAATTTATTTTCCAAAGCACCAGGAGACAAGAAACAGTGGATATATAAACTCATCAAGGAGAGAAGCAACCTGGAATTGAGGAGAAACTTTCTAACAGTGAGGACAATTAACCAACTTGCATTTAGATGTTGTAAATGCTTCATCACTGGAGTTTTTTTCAAAAAAGAAGAAACTGGACAGTCACTTGTCCGAAATGGTACATGATGTCCTGCTTGAGCAAGGGGCAGGACTAGAAGACCTCCAAGGTCCCTCCCATCTCTATTCTGATTATGAGTTCTGATCACCTTGTTACAAAAAAGAGTGTAGGAAGTTAGCACCCACCCCTCTCCTAGAAGAATGAAGTATGTTAGAAAATATTTAAAAAGGCAGAATATTATATTTCCCTAAAGAGTAATGGAGAAACATGCTCTTAGAGATAGAAAGCAGCCCCCACTTTTCTTAATAACCCCCAGCAGATACTTTGGGCCCATTGAGAAACATTGGACAGCCTATCTACAAAACAAAAGACCTTCAGCTCCAGGGTGATGGGTTTAAGACATGACCCTCCAGGACATAATAGGATTAACCCACTACCATCTAGCACAGTGGTTCTCAACCTTCCCAATGCCATGACCATTTAATACAGTTCCTCATGATGTGGTGACCCCCCAACCATAAAATTGGTGTCTCAGTTCCTAAGACCATCGAAAATATGTGAAAGGGTCGTTTGACCCCCCCCCCCAACAGGTCCCAAACCACAGGTTATGAACCACTGATCTAGCAGTAGACTCTCCCCATTGCACAATCTCCTGAGAACATTACATCATTCTCCAAACTTCAACCAAGCTTGGCTTAGACAACCTATAGAGCCAGCTATGATTCCTACAACAGCCAATAGAATACATATTCTTGCACAGGAACAGGAAGCCCAAGAGGAAGTATAAATACCCCACCACTCTCGACTCCATGTGGTCAGCTGCCCAGAATGACACGTGCTTGGTGGTTTTGCATCATTTGAGACCATGATGAAACCTCATACAGACGTGAGGTTGAACTACTAGCCTCGTGGTGCGACCGGAACAATCTGGAACTGAACCCACTCAAGAGTGTAGAAATGGTGGTAGACTTTGGGGGAAACCCTCCCATACTACCACCCCTTACAATACTAGTCAACACAGTATCAACAGTAGAGACTTTCAGGTTTCTAGGTTCTACCATATCTCAAGTCCTAAAATGGACCCCTAATATCAAAAATATCATCAAAAAAGCACAGCAAAGAATATTCTTTCTGCCCCAACTCAGGAAGCTCAAACTGCCCAAGGAGCTGCTGATTCAGTTCTGCAGAGGAATCATTGAGTCTGTCATTTGCATCTCCATAACTGTCTGGTTTGGTTCTGCAACCCAACAAGACAGACACGGACTTCAGAGGATAATTAGAACTGCAGAAAAACAATGGCTACCAACCTGCCTTCCATTGAGGACCTATATACTGCACGAGTCAAAAAGAGGGCTGTGAAAATATTTACAGACCCTTTGCATCCTGGACATAAATTGTTTCAAGTCCTACCCCCAAAATGATGCTATAGAGCACTGCACACCAAGACAACTAGACACAAGAACAGTTTTTTCCCCAAACGCCATCACTCTGCTAAACAAATAATTCCCTCAACAATGTCAAACTATTTACTAAGTCTGCATTACTATTACTATTAGTCTTCTCATTGTTCCTATCACCCATCTCCTCCCACTTATGACTGCAGGATTGTAACTTTGCTGCTTGTATGCTTACAATTTATATTGATATTGATTGTTTCCTGACTGCTTATTTGTACCCCATGACTATCATTAAGTGTGGTACCTAATGATTTTGACGAATGTATCTTGTCCTTTTATGTACACTGAGAGCATATGCACCAACGAAAAATTCCTTGTGTGTCCAATCACACTTGACCAATAAAGAAATCTCTTCTCTTCTCTTCTCTTCTCTTCTCTTCTCTTCTCTTCTCTTCTCTTCTCTTCTCTTCTCTTCTCTTCTCTTCTCTTCTCTTCTCTTCTCTTCTCTTCCATTCCATTCCATTCCATTCCATTCCATTCCATTCTATTCTATTCTATTCTATTCTATTCTATTCATCATCAAATGGACAAATTCCTTTTGTGTCCAATCACACTTGACCAATAAAGTAATCTAATCTCTTCTCTTCTATTCATCAATAAATGGAGCCTTTTTCCAACCCGTCTCCAGCCTCCATTTTGCCTCCAGTGCCTTTCTCCCAGCTTGGAACTGAACCAGATGGATATTACTTCAAACACAAGGAAATAAAAAGTTAGCAGAACTAAGATAGAACGGGACTGCCTTATTTTATTTATAGGACTGAAAGCTGGGTGATTTCCAATTATCCCAGTAATACATAAAGTGTCAGCATCCAGAAGGAAAAGCTTCACCTGCCAATATCCCAGGAGGCTCCACTTTAGGAGATGAGAGGTAGTTATGAAGCAATGAAAAGCATTGATTTCCCGACGTATTCCTTGGGTTCGCTCAGTTGCTTCCCTAATAAAAGCGTGTTTAAAAGCACAATGCCTGTTAAATAGATTAGGCTGGTCTTACAGGTTCCCACAGGATGACGGATCCTGTCAGTTGTTTTTCCAATTTGGAGGCTGGCAGCCAATTAAAGATCCGCATTTCTCTTGGATTCATTCTCCCAGTAGTCGGAATGACCTGGTGGTCTCAAAAGGAAAGAGGAGAGCTAAGCTCGAGTGGGGAAGGAAGAGGGAGTCCTCCTCAATAGATCAAGAAGAAAAGTTGTTGAACTTTAGCGTCCATTGATTTTCCCCACAGCAGAAGTGCGAAGGACTCCTGGCGTGAAGGTAACTTTTCAACTAGACTTGCAACAATTAGATCCCCCAGGGTCCCAAGGGATCCTTAGCATCTTTGCAAAGGTTGGTATTGACTTGTCATTTCTTATGTGGCAGAAGGGGACTGTATTAGATGCATGGGGATTAGGAGGAGGGGAAAGCGGAGAAGGAGGGAGAGAAGAGGGAGAAAGGAAGAGGGAGGAAGAGGAGGAAGAAGAGGAGGAGGAAGTGGAGGAAGAAGAGGAAGAAAAAGAAGAGGAGGAGGTGATAAGGGGAAGGAGGAGGAAGAGGAGAAGGAGGAAGGGGGAGGAAGTGGAGGAAGAAGAAGGGGAAGAAGAAGAGGAGGAGAAGGAAGAGGAGAAGAAAGAAGAGGAAGAAGAAGAGAAAGAAAAAGAGGAGGAGGGGAGGAAGAAGATGAAGAGGAAGACTGTGGTCCCTTGGTGCCCTCTGAGCTTTATTATTTTCTTGCAGATGTTTCATTGCCCAACTAGGTATCATCATCAGTGCTAGAAGGATGTGGGTTTGTGAAGAGGAGGAGGAGGAAGAAAGAGAGGAGAAGAAGAAGAAAAGGGAAGAGAAGTAGAAAAGGGAGGAGGAGAAGGAGCGGGAAGCGGAAAACAACTCTTTATTAAGACATGGCCCTTGGCTCTTGAATTCTAAGAACTGTTGGAGAAGTCGTTGTTTAAGGCCAACCAATTGCAGGAGGGGAGGGGGCTACCCGGGGGACAAAATTCCCATCAGCCCCAAAGACACATTGGCCAAGCTGTCTGCTACCTTTCCACCGGAATCAAACAGCTCCTAAGGCTCGTGTTTCATTTCTCCTCTGCAGCTATTCGAATGAAGCTGCAGCGTTTTATCTATTCCGCACACAATCCCGGCACATTATCCAGCTACCCCCACCCCCCACACTCCATATTTAGCATCTTTATAAACTGTAAACAAGACATAATGGCTGCACAGCATTGCCTTGCGTAATGGCAGAGTCAATAATGCTAAATTGCCACTGAATAAGCTCTCTGCATTAATACCGAAATAACTCTCCCCAAATTAGCCTTGTGCGAGAGAAGAAAGCAGGGGCTGCTGAGGCCGGGTGGGTGGGGTGGGGAGAGAAGCTTCATTTCTAGCAACAATGAGGGACGGATATATATTTTTGACAATATTGTGGGTAAATATAAGGGCCTCATTGTAACAAGGACTCATGTTACAGGTTCATAGGTTCTGCTTTATCTATCTATCTATCTATCTATCTATCTATCTATCTATCTATCTATCTATCTATCTATCTATCTATCTATCTATCCTTCCTTCCTTCCTTCCTTCCTTCCTTCCTTCCTTCCTTCCTTCCTTCCTTCCTTCCTTCCTTCCTTCCTTCCTTCCTTCCTTCTGGGTTCAGTTCCAAGTGGGGAAAAAGACACTGGAAACATGGAGGCTGTTTGGAAAGATGGTTTAACGGTGGACAAGATCACACGGCTTGAGCTCCTGAACAGAAAAACATGCTTCCAGATGTTGGGTGAAGAAGAAAAAAAGGGGGGGGAAGGGGCTTGCTGAGAGTTCCTGGGTTGTTTATACTCTCTGTTTGGCCCCTCCTCTCTGTTTCCTGTTCCTGTTGTAAGAAATGCATTCTGATTGGTTGTCAGACTCCCAGGGGCAGGGGGTCTTAGCTAATTTTGTAGGTTGTGTGTCTTTTGAATCCCAAGCTTGGTTGAGTTCCCAGATGCCATGTGGTGAGTTTCTGTAGAAGGCTAATCCTATCTTTGTTATGCAGAGTAGACGAGTTCAGGCTTTTTAATGGCCCATTGACAAAGTTGGGAGCTATTAAGAGTGAGTCTGTTTCCTGCCTAAAAAAACTTCTTTCTCCATTTCTTATCTAGGGAAAATATAATAGTCTGCCTTTTCAATATTTCCTAGCATATTTCATTCTTCTAGGCAAGGGGTGGATGCTACCTCTCTAAACTTCCTTCCTCACACATCCCCGGGTGACTGGCCGAAATTCACCTAGCTGATGTCTGAGATGGAACTAGATTTCACAGTCTCCTGATGATTGTCCCAAAATCACCCAGCCAGTTTTCATGCCTAAAGTGGGACTAGAACTCCTTGTCTCCTTGTTTCTAGTTCGGGGCCCATAAATATTAGATCAAACTTTCCTGGTGGGGTCTAAATTATGAGATGTGGTGATCATCCCACAATACCTCTGGAGAGACGACTTCAGATTGTGACTTTAGGGATCACTCTCAACATTTGACTGTAGGTGTAAAACAATGAACCTATGGATCAGCGTGGGAGTTGTGGCAAACAATGTTGTGGCCCAGCAGGATCCGGTTGAGCTGCTGATGGGCTCGGATAGCGAGGGATCATTTGAGTCTGCCCTGGATGATGTGGAAGACCCTGTGCAGGTTGCAGATTCAGAGCAGGGACCAATGGGGCTGGTTGGCCACCAAGAGGCGCCTGAGGCATGGAGCAGTGGGGAGGGTCAAAGGCAGTCAGTCCCTGACACGAGAGTGAGAAGGGCTGAGAAATTCGTAGGCAGGCTCACAGATGATAATTAGCACAGATGGTTGTAGATTGGCCCCTCCCAAGAGAGCTTATAGGTGAGGCGTTGGGAGGGGACATTTGCAGGAAACAACCGTTCGAAACTAGCAGTGAAGAAAGTCTATGTTTTAGAGCTGTGTTTGAATATCTGGTTTGTTTTTCTTGTATTGTGAATTATCTGGGCCTTCGGCCAAAGGGTTTGTTATCTTGCAATTGGCAAACAGCCAAGCCTGTGTTCTGGCTTATTCACAGGCATGGAGAGGGGAGTCAGAACACACAATCCACAAAACAATGTAGTTGGGAAAAACAGAAGGATATCGGATTCCTGGTGGTGCGGTGGTTAGAATGCAGCTTCGCAGGCTAACTCTGCCCACAGCCAGGAGTTCGATCCTGACCGGCACAAGGTTGAACTCAGCTTTCCATCCTTCCGCGTTTGGTAAAATGAGGAGCCAGATTGCTGGGGGGCAAGAGGCTGACTCGGTACAACTGCTTAGAGAGAGTTTGTAAAGCACTACAGCAGGGATGGCTAACGTTTTAGACTCCATGGGCTGAAAGCGCATGCACGACAGCATGTGCGCACATGCCCACACCCATAATGCAAAGCGTGCATGACCTCCCCCCCACTACTTGCCTCACCCCCTGCACATACCTGCAGGATTGCCACCCATTTTGCTGCACCCTGCCCATGCTCACTCCTTCCCCCTGCACATGCACGCACACCTCCTCCTCCCACGCCCTTCCTTCAGGCATGCACAGCAGAGACCCAAAAATCAGATGGCTGATGGGAGGTGCGGTGGAGCTGAGCTGGGGCAATGGCTCGCATGCCCGCCAGAGAGAGTTTTTGATGCCACCTGTGGCACATGTCCTATAAGTTCACCATCATGGCACTATAGAGTGGTAAGTAAATCTACACTATATTGCCAAAAGTATTCGCTCCCCCATCCAAATAATCAGAATCAGGCATTCCGATCACTTCCATGGCCACAGGGGTATAAAACCAAGTCCCTAGGCATGCAGACTGTTTGCACAAACATTGGTGAAAGAAGGGGTCGCTCTCAGGAGCTCAGTGAATTCCAGCGTGGGACTGTGATAGGATGGATGGGACCTGTGCAACAAACCCAGTCGTGAAATTTCCTCGCTCCTAAATATTCCAGTCAACTGTCAGCTATTATAAGAACGTGGAAGTGTTTGGGAACGACAGCAACTCAGCCACGAAGTGGTAGGCCACGTAAACTCTTCCAACATCAGTGTGTGACCTCACAAATGTGCTTCTGGAAGAATGGTCAAAAATTTCCATCAACACACTCCTGAACCTTGTGGACAGCCTTCCCAGAAGAGTTGAAGCTGTTACAGCTGCAAAGGGTGGACCGACATCATATTGAACCCTATGGATTAGGAATGGGATGTCACTTACAGTAAGTTCATATGCGAGGAAAGGCAGGTGAGCGAATACTTTTGGCAATATAGTGTACGTGCTATTGTTATTGCTTGTTCAACTTAAACCTTAAGCTCATGGTATGAAAAGGGAATTATCCAACAGGGAAGCTTGGGAAGAGAATCAAAAACCTTCAACGAATGTGATAAAAACCAACCTGTCTGTTTCCCACACTATCACGGCACGTGATCCGAACCGCAAAGCATAATCCACCTCCTTCACTTCTTTAATTTATTCCAAATAATTAAAATTCCGTTGGCGCCAAATTCCCACATCCTTTCTCTGGAACAAATAAAGCACCAGAGGCCCAGCTGTTCGCAAGGTAATTAATATAACGGAATTACAGATGTAATTAATATAACAGAATTAACTTTCAGACGGTGGCTGGGAAGATCACTTTCAGAATGGCTCTCATGTAAAAAAAGAAAAGAAAAAAGAACTACGCCATGCGCGTAGAAAAGAGGTCATGTAGAAGTTATGGGGATGTCCTGCTTGGGAGGAGTTTGTGTGCTTTTTGGTTTGCCTTTGTCAAAGTGTAACATCTAAAGATGTGGGGGCTTTCACACCTTCCTTCATCTATTGTGTTTTATTTGTCTATATGAGTAGGCCAGGGGTGTCACACTCATGGCGTCACGGCGGCTTCAAGTAATGTATCGTGACTCCCCCCCTTTGCTGAAACGGGGATGGGCATGGTTAGCGCATGACACATGTGGCCTCTGGGCCATGAGTTTGGCAGCCCTGGAGTAGATCAACAAGGGTATCAGCACCAAATACCTCCTTCTTCTCCTCCTTTTCCTTCTTCTCCTCCTCCTCTTCTGCTTTTTCTGCTTCTTTTTCTTGTTAGAATAGAATAGAATAAATTTAATTTGTTAGCCGCTCCCTCTCCAAAAGGACTCTGGGCGGCGTACAATAAAAACCCATACAAATATACATATACATACAATACATATACACATACATATAAACACATACATGTACATGTACATGTACATGGAGGAGGTAACAATCGTTAAAAGCATACAATAGTAATCATAGAATTAAAATTAACTATTAAAATACCCTCAGTTAAAATTACAAATTTAAAAAAGACTGTCAGGAGCAATGGGATAAAACTATGGTTGAGCCAGGCCAGCTAATTGGAAAAGGTGGGTCTTGAGCTTTACACGGAAGGAGCGGAGATCGGAGGTAATCCTGATGTCAAGGGGGAGGTCATTCCACAGGGCTGGGCCCATCACAGAGAAGGCTCTGCTCCTAGGTGTCGCCCCCCGACACTGTTTAGTGGACGGCAGTTAACTAGTTAACTAGTTAAACATATGAGGAACGGTTGCAGGAACTGGGTATGTCTAGTTTAAGAGAATGAAGGACTAGGGGAGACATGATAGCAGTGTTCCAATATCTCAGGGGTTGCCACAAAGAAGAGGAGGGAGTCAAGCTATTCTCCAAGGCACCTGAGGGTAGAACAAGAAGCAATGGGTGGAAACGAATCAAGGAGAGAAGCAACTTAGAACTGAGGAGAAATTTCCTGACAGTTAGAACAATTAATCAGTGGAACAGCTTGCCTCCAGAAGTTGTGAATGCCCCAACACTGGAAGTCTTTAAGAAGATGTTGGATAGCCATTTGTCTGAAACGGTATAGGGTTTCCTGTCTAGGCAGGGGGTTGGACTAGAAGACCTCCAAGGTCCCTTCCAACTCTGCTATTGTATTGTAAGTTGGGTTATGAAAAAAAAATTGGAACCATCTGGATTGCAGAATTGTCCCTTCTCTGAAGCAAGAAGGCAAGGAAGAACTCAGAAGTAAGGAGAAGGGAAGAAGGCAAAAGGGTTTTCCTTTAGAATTCTGCTCAGCTGACAGGAGGTTTTTGTTAGATCTGGGCAACGAGAGAACAGACTGCGGACACGAAGTGACTTAACAGCTCTTTATTAGTAGTAGTAGTGATCCAGCTTGCTCTGTGGTCGGAGGGTTCCCCTTTTATAGGGATCGAGTACGCCCCTCGACCAATCAGAACGATATCTGTTTCCCGCTGTAGCAGCGGACCAGAGAGGAGACTTGCCACGATATATGTTAATATCTAACAGTTTTCATTCAGAATAGAATAGAATAACAGAGTTGGAGGTCTTCTACTCCAACTCCCTGCTCAGGCAGGAAACACTACACCACTTCAGACAAATGGTTACCCAATATCTTAACTTCCAGTGTTGGAGCAGCCACAACTTCTGGAGGCAAGTTGTTCCACTGTTCCACTATTACCGTATTTTTCCGGAGTATATGACACACCGGAGTATAAGACACACCAAGATTTTGAAGAGGCAAATTAAAAAAAAAAGTTTTTGCACTCTACAGACCTCCCCAAATCGGCCCGTTTTTTGCTCATTTCTGCCCTCCCCAGCCCCCAGGAGCCCTGTGGAAGCCTCCTAAAGGCTATGCATTGCCATTTTTGCAAAGGGGGTGGGGTTTCAGGAGGCAAAAAAATGCTGTATTGATTGTATAAGAGGCACCCAGATTTTCAGCCTCTTTTTTGAGGGAAAAAAGTGTGTCTTATACTCCGAAAAATACAGTAATTGTTCTGACTGTCAGGAAATTCCTCCTTAGTTCTAAGTTGCTTCTCTCCTTGATTAGTTTCCACCCATTGCTTCTTGTCCTGCCCTCAGGTGTTTTGGAGAAAATGGCCCAAAAAACAACCTGAAAAATGACCTGAAAATTGCCCCCAAATGGTCTCAAACAGCCCAAAAACCAGCTGTTTTTTGGCCATTTTCTGTGCTGTTATCTGGCACTCCGGCATCTGCAAAGACCAGCAGGCAATGACATGCATGCCCACGGTTTGCCATCATGGTTATAGGGTTTCCTGCCTAGAAGACCTCTAAGGTCCCTTCCAACTCTGTTATTCTGTTAAGACTGCTGGTCACATTGTGCATTCTTTATCCTGGATAAATTGATGGAAACAGTTTTCGGATTCTGTTGAGAAAAGTATCTAGAAGAAGCTCTTTCTCTCCATGACGAGGATGGACAAGCTACCTTCCAAGGTATATTTCCTTCATGACTGATCTTCCTCCAGGGGGGAGCCTCCAGACAGCTTAGAAGTTATTTATGACCCATTATCTCATTTTCCATGAAGCAACTTGAAGGCTGAAAAGTCCCAGATCCCACCCCATGTGAGTCATCAGTCATTTTTCAGTGACCTTTGCAACACGCAGCAGCTCCTTCAAGATTAATTTAGAAGGTAAATTGATGTGACGGGTTATCTGGGCGCTGGAGCAGAGGTGGTATTCAGCAGGTTCTGACCAGTTCTGGAGAACCGGTAGCGGAAATGTTGAGTAGTTCGGAGAACCGGTAAATACCACCTCTGACTGGCCCTGCCCCCATCTATTCTCTGCCTTCCGAGTCCCAGCTCAGGTGCTTTGGAGAATAGTTTGACTCCCTCTTCTTTGTGGCAACCCCTGAGATATTGAAACATGCTGTTGTGTCTCTCCTAGTCCTTCTTTTCATCAGACTGGACATACCTTGAGCTCTAGAGGATGGTAGAGGACATGAAGGCCTGGAGCAGTGGTGGGTTCCTCCCGGATCGCACCGGATCGCGCGCGCTCCCTTTCAGCGCTCCACCTGGCTTGCGCGCTCCCTTTCAGCGCTCCACCTGGCTTGCGCGCTCCCTTTCAGCGCTCCACCTGGCTTGCGCGCTCCCTTTCAGCGCTCCACCTGGCTTGCGCGCTCCCTTCCGGCGCTGAAACCGGAAGTACAGTTTTGCCCGGCCCTGGCGAAGCAACGACGCCTGCCTGCGCTCCACCAGCTCGGCTGGGAACGGAGATGTTTCCTCAGCGGAGCGGAGCGCCTGACAGGCGCTCCGCTCCGCTGAGGAAACATCTCCGTTCCCAGCCGAGCTGGTGGAGCGCAGGCAGGCGTCGTTGCTTCGCCAGGGGCGGGGCAAGACTGTACTTCCGGTTTCAGCGCCGGAAGGGAGCGCGAGAGCCAGGTGGAGCGCTGAAAGGGAGCGCGCGCGATTCGGTGCGATCCAGCAGGAACCCACCACTGGCCTGGAGGAACATTGTCCGTGGGGCCAGGATGGGTCGGACACAACTTCACAACTAACAACAATAGACAAACCCACTTCCAGCAACCATTCTTTATACAGTATGCTTTAGCCTCCAGTCCCCTGATCATCTTTGCTGCTCTTCTCTGCACTCTTTCCAGAGTGTCAACATCCTTTTTTTTTAAAGGCCGCTATCGGACAAACAAAGCGGTTGAAAGTCATGGAGACGTATGAAATATTAATAAGACACCAGTGGCTTCTGTGACTAACGCTGCCCCAGTGCCTCCTGTGGCCTATTCTACATCACGGCCAGCCCCACCGGTGACCTATTCTACATCACTACCAGCTCCATCAGTGCAGAGGCCCTTGTCACCGGCTAGATCCCAGTATAGCCAGTCCCCTGTCTCTGAAGATGGGGAGATTAAGGATGCTGATTTTTCTGGGGATGAGGAGGTAGCACCCAAAACAAAAAAAAAACCCTTTTGCAATCTTCTGAGAAGTCAACGTAGAAGCCGTCTTCATTTAACAACCGTTTTACTAACTTAACAACTATGGTGATTTATTTAGAAATAGAAATAGAAATTTAATTTGTTAGCCGCACCCTCTCTGCAAGGGACTCGGGGCGGCGTACAATAAAATATACATACATACATATAAACATAAAAATACACACATATACATACATATACATACATGCATTGAGGAGGTAATAATTAAAAATACATTACATTAATAATAATAAAAATTAAATTAGTCATTAAAATACCCCGAAATAATAATACAATTTAAAAAAGGACTGTCAGGAGGAAAAGGATAAACTATGGTTGAGCCAGGCCAGACAGTTGAAAGAGGTGGGTCTTGAGCTTTACACGGAAGGAGAGGAGATCGGAAGTAATCCTGATATCAAGGGGGAGGTCATTCCATAGGGCTGGGCCCATCACAGAGAAGGTCCTGCTCCTGGGTGTCGCCCCCCGACACTGTTTAGCGGACGGCACCCGGAGAAGTCCCTCTCTGTGTGAGCAGATTGGTCGTAGGGATGTATGGGGTAGGATGCGATCCCGCAAGTAACAAGGTCCTGTGCCATGGAGCGCTTTAAAGATCATAATCAGAACCTTGAAATGCACCCGATAGACCACAGGAAGCCAGTGCAGCTCGCGCAGGAGAGGTGTTACATGGGAGTACCTAGTCCTCCCCATAATCACCCGCGTGGCCGCATTCTGGACCAACTGTAGTCTCCGCGTGCATCTCAAGGGAAGCCCCATGTAGAGAGCATTGCAGTAGTCCAGGCGAGACGTCACCAGCGCATTGGTGACTGTGCGCAAGGCATCACGGTCCAATAAGGGGCGCAATTGGCACACCAGGCGAACCTGGTGGAACGCCCCCCTTGCCACGGCTGTTACATGGTCATCCATGGACAGCCGGGCATCTAGGAGGACGCCCAAATTGCGCGCCCGTTCCATGGGGGCCAGTTGCTCGCCCCCAATGGCCAGAGATGGAAGCAACCGGATGAACCGGGGGGCCGGATTTAACAATTATGCCAAGAAAGATTGTAAAACGAGACAAAATTCACTGAACGGTCTCACTTAAAAATGGGCTTAATTGTGGCTGTAAGCTGAGGACCTACCTGTACTTTCTTGTTGCTGGAATGTGCTTGAAGAAAGACACACATTTCAAGAAGAAAGAGAATAAAAACCAAATAAAGAGAACAGCCTGGAAATATGTTTTGTTGACCCCCTCCTGGATGGTCAACTTCTGCACTACAGCCGGCCTCACCTCGTTGTTTACAGAGATGCTCTCGGACAAACAAAGAGGTTGAAAGTCATGCAGACGTATGAAATATTAATAAGACATCCTATCGCGGTGGCTTGTTTTATTTATTTATTTAGGGAAATGTATCGAGCTGCCTGTCATTGCCAAACCACACTGGGCTGCAATCAGAGAGGTAAATAAACGGAATGGGACCATAACCAAATAATCTCCCAGCCACTCACCCACTCACCCCCAATTGCTTCAAAAAAAAAAAAAAGGAAAGAAAAGAAAATCAGATGGAACGAACAGAAAGCAAAATAAGGCAGCTCTGTGTGTTTTGCAGAGGTCACCGTGTCTACATCTGCTGGGGAGAGACGGAGGGTGATGGGAAGTTTGCAACGTTCTGCTTATTTATTTGGGTTTTTTTGCTTGTATTTGTATGCATTCTTTCATTAGTGCCATGTAGGGGGGGAAAAGCCAGTGTATATTCAGCCGAGCATAGAAAAATAAAAGCATTGTTTTTTTTTAAATAAAAATAATCTAATCCATCCACAGATAAATTAAAACGTACAGGCTAATAGGATTATCCAAAGACTAAGCAGCAAGGAGAAATGTTTCAATGGAAACCCTGGGGTAAGTAATGTTGTTATTGTTTCTTTCATGCTGGTGTGCAACTTTTCCCTCGGGATTGTGGATAAGATGTGTAGATGGAAGCAGGATGGTTTGCTGTCACATCCCACGTAGGTGGAGAAAATGTTTAGCATAATGAAAAGAAGGAGTAGGGGAGACATGATAGCAGTGTTCCAATATCTCAGGGGTTACCACAAAGAAGAGGAAGTCAAGCTATTCTCCAAGGCACCTGAAGGCAGGAGAAGAAGCAATGGATGGAAACTAATCAAGGTGTTGTGGCCCGGCCGAGTCGGACAATGAGGAGATTGAGGAGGAACATGGGCCAGTCCTGGAGGCTGAGGAAAGCTCAGATGATAGATGATAGTGTTGGAAGAAATGTCCTTCTGGGTTCAGCTCCAAGTGGGGAAAAAGACACTGGAGACATGAAGGTTGCTTGGAAAGATGGTTTAATGGTGGACATTGTTTGGCCCCAACTCTCTGGTTCCTGTTCCTGTGTAAGGAATGTATTCTGATTGGTTGCCAGACTTCCATGGGGCCAAGTTTGAGTTTCCAGATACCACGTAGTGGGTTTCTCTGGAAGGCTTCCTTTATTATGTAAAGTAGACAAACTCAATACAATACAATACAATACAATACAATACAATACAATACAATACAATACAATACAATACAATACTAGAGTTGGAAGGGATCTTGGAGGTCTTCTAGTCCAACCCCCTTCCTAGGCAGGAAACCCTATACCATTTCAGACAAATGGCTCTCCAACATCTTCTTAAAGACTTCCGGTGTTGGGGCATTCACAACTTCTGGAGGTAACTTCTGTTCCACTGATTAATTGTTCTAACTGTCAGGAAATTTCTCCTCAGTTCTAAGTTGCTTCTCTCCTTGATTAGTTTCCATCCACTCAGGCTTTAATGGCTCATTGACAAGGGGGGGGGGGCAGGAAGCTGCAGAGAACTACTTTAAAAACGCGTTTTTCCCTTTTCACATCCAGGGAAATATAACATTCCGCCTTTTCAATATTTCCTAGGATATTTCATTTTTTTCTAGGAGGGGGGGGAAGTGCTAACTTCCTACAATAGACAGTAGCAAGGCAGAGGAACAGCTGGAGCCTGTTCCCAGTGTGTGCCTCTTCAGAGCTGCCAGAAGACAAGAACAACTAAGAAAGCAGGGTCAACTTAGGAGTAAAGCCACACCTTGGAGGTGATTGGCCCCTCCCATAAGAAACAAAAGAGGAGTGAAAGGGGAGTGGGCTTTTCCAGAAAACAATACGTTTATTCGGTCATTTCAAGAGTGGAAAGTTCTGTTTGTGACTGTAAGAGACTCTGTGTCAAATTTTGCTTTGCGTTTGGAAACTAGTTATCTGGCAGCTCTCCAAATGAGATAAGGGCTGTGTTGATAAACATTCCTCTGAAAGACTGTTTGCTAAGCCTTGCGGACTGTGAACGAAAGGAATTCACAGTCTTATAAATAAACAAGGTTTTGCCGGGACCAAGACTCTGCTTCTTGCTTTTTAAGGAGCCCTGGGTCAGAAGCAAGGAGACAAGCAACCTAGAACTAAGGAGAAATTTCCTAACAGCGAGGACAGTTGATCAGTGGAAGTTGTGGATGCTTCATCACTGGAGGTTTTTAAGAAGGGATTTATTTTGTCAAGCATGTATTAGATAACATATATAAGTACAAACGTGATTTTGGATACATGAAATAGATACGAATAAAAAGAAACGTTAGGGCAGGGACGGTTGGCACATTGATGCGCTTATGCATGCCCATTAAAGACCTCTTGGAAATGGGGTGAGGTCAACAGGAGACAGTCTATGGTTAAAGTTTTGGGGGTTTGGGGAAGAAACCACAGCGTCAAGTAGAGCATTCCAGGCGCTGACCACTCTGTCGCTGAAGTCGTATTTTCTGCAATCGAGTTTGGAGTGGTTTACTTTAAGTTTGTATTTATTGTGTGCTTGTGTATTATTGAGGTTGAAGCTGAAGTAGCCATTGACAGGCAGGACATTGTAGCAGAGAATTTTATGTTCTACACTTAGGTCAGACCCAAGGCGGCGTGGTTGTATGTTGTCTAAGCCTAAAATTTCAAGTCTGGTGGCATAAGGGATTCTGTTGTGAGCAGAGGAGTGGAGGACTCTTCTCGTGAAATACCTCTGGACTCTCTCCATTGTGTTGAAGTCCGATACACAGTGTGGGTTCCAGACAGATGAGCTGTATTCGAGAACTGGTCTAGCAAATGTTTTGCATGCTCTGCTTAGCAGTACAATATTTCCAGAGAAGAAGCTACGCAAGATTAGGTTGACAATTCTTCATGCCTTTTTGTCAATGTTGCTACAGTGGGCTCTGGCACTTAGATCATTTGAGATGAGTACTCCAACGTCCTTGACAGGGTGAGGGTCGTCTACGAGGTCGAATCCACCCAGCTTGTATTTGGTGTTCTGGTTTTTTTTTTTCTGCCAATGTGTAAGACACAGCATTTGTTGGTGGAGATTTGAAGGTTCCAATTGTTTGACCATTCTGATACATAGTCAAGGTCTTTTTGAAGGTAGCAACATTGTCGGTGGTGTTAAATAGTTTTACATCATCAGCGAAGAGAACACAGTTGCTTATAATATGATCACAAGAGTCAAAGGACAACTGTTTATCCAGAATAGTATAGGACCATGATGGCAAACCTATGGTACGCATGCCACAGGTAGCATGCGGAGTCACTTCTGAGGGCACGCGAGGCATTGCCCTGTTAGCTCCAGCTGATTTTTGGCCTTGATTTTCAGCTGTTTTTCACCCTCAGGAGGCTTCCCTGAACCGCCCAACGTGCAAACCAGATGTTTGGGAACGGACTTCCAGTTTGTGCGCTGGGCTGTTTTTCGCCCTCTGGAAGCTGCAGGGAAGCCTCCTGAAGTCTCCGGAGAGTGAAAAACCGCCCAATGGGCAATGTGGAAGTCCATTCCCGAACTTCCGGTTTGCGTGTTGGGCCGGTTTTCGCCCTCCCCAGGCTCCTAGAAAGCCTCCGGGGCCTGGGGAGGGCGAAAAACAGACCCACCGGAAGTCGGAAAATAGGCCGTTTCCAGTCTCCGGTGGGCCTCTGAGGGGGGAAGGCCATTTTCGCCCTCCCCAGGCTCCAAGAAAGCCTTAAGTGCATGCACAAGGCAGCAGGGGAGGGTCACGCATGCATGCACAGAGGGCACAGTGCAGGGAGGGGCATTAAATTATGTGGGTGGGCATGCAAGCATGCGCAAAAAAGGTTCTCCATCACTGGAATAGAATCTCCTGTTTGAGCAGAGGGCTGGACTAGAAGACCTCCGTTCTGGAAGGACCTTATTTTTTCAGTCTTCCATCACCTGCTCTTTCACATTTCTGAAGCTGGTTTGTCCTCCAAAGGGTTAATAAAAGGGCTCTGGAAGAGGAGGATAGTTTCCACCTCACTGAACATGCTCGGTGGAGTGTGGGAGCATATTTCTAGTCTGTTTTACCGTTCAGGAAATTGCTGCGAGACACTTTTGCATAAACCCTACAAGGCTATCCGGTAAGCCTTCCTCCGCTGTATGGCTCGGCTGACCACCCTTGCTGATGTATCAGCAGGATAATGTGTTTCAATGTGCATAAAAATGGAAGCTTGCAAACTATTTTGGATTAATCAGGACTGACTTTAATTCCTTTTGGTATTCTCATTTGAATTGCGCATGAATCACCTGGCCTGCTTTTGATAGTGGCATTCCTGTAATATCTAATTCCGCATTAATTCCATTATAATTTAACAGGCATTTATTCTAATGGTCCTTCTGATGGAATTACATTTGACATCTCTATGAATGCCGGAATATTGCCGCGGGATCAATGTTACAGCCCCGGATGCCGGAGAAACCAATAAAAAAATATATAGTTGCCATTACTCTCGCCCGCAATCTGAATGCTTCTGTAAATCTTGCAGGCATAAATTTACACAACTTTTGCAGTTACATGCTGGCAGCCACAGTCGGTAGAAAACTGATTTTATTTTATTTTAAAACTTGGAATGGGGTTAAAAAGAAAGAAAGTGTAACCGAATAACAGAATTGGAAGGGACCTTGGAGATCTTCTAGTCCAACCCCCTGCTCAAGCAGGGGACCCTATACCATTTCAGTCGAATAGATGTCCTCTCTGTTTTTAAAAACCTCCAGTGTTGGAGCATTCACAACTTCTGGAGGCCAGTTGTTCTGCTGATTAATTGTTCCCACTGTCAGGAAATTTCTCCTTACTTCTAGGTTGCTTCTCTCCTTGATTAGTTCCCATCCATTGTTTCTTCCCCTGCATTCAGCTACTTTGGGGAATAGGTTGACCCCTCTTATTTGTGGTTGCCTCTTAAATATTGGAGGAAGTCTGCTATTATGTCACCCTTAGTCCTCCTTTTCATTAAACTAAACACCCAATTCTTTTCCAGTCCCCTAATCACGAGCATGGCCACCCTGTTTTCAGAACACTGAGCATATGGAAAAAAGCTGGTGTTTTTTCTTTTTCCTTTTGACAAAAATGGATTTTTAAGGTATGTCAAAACATCCTGGGTTATTATGGAGAGCAACGATGAATACAAAGAAATTGTTGCTGGGGTGAAGGACATGCAGAAACAAAACCACACTGAAGCACTGCAGACTTACTCCGCCAGGGAGACAGAAGATTGAGAAGGCAGGGATTGAAATCCACCAGCCAGAAAATGAACAAATACCCATATGAGACACAAAGAGAGAGAGAGAGAGAGAGAGAGAGAGAGAGAGAGAGAGAGAGAGAGAGAGAGAGAGAGAGAGAGAGAGAGAGAGAGAGAGAGACAGAGAGAGAGACAGAGAGAGACAGAGAGAGACAGAGAGAGAGACAGAGAGACAGAGAGAGACAGAGAGACAGAGAGACAGAGAGACAGAGAGAGAGAGAGACAGAGAGACAGAGAGAGAGAGAGACAGAGAGACAGAGAGACAGAGAGACAGAGAGAGACAGAGAGAGAGAGAGAGACAGAGAGAGAGAGAGACAGAGAGAGAGAGAGAGAGAGAGAGAGACAGAGAGACAGAGAGAGAGACAGAGAGACAGAGAGAGACAGAGAGAGAGACAGAGAGACAGAGAGAGAGAGAGACAGAGAGACAGAGAGAGAGAGAGACAGAGAGACAGAGAGACAGAGAGACAGAGAGACAGAGAGAGACAGAGAGAGAGAGAGAGAGAGAGACAGAGAGACAGAGAGAGACAGAGAGAGAGAGAGACAGAGAGACAGAGAGACAGAGAGACAGAGAGAGACAGAGAGAGAGACAGAGAGACAGAGAGAGACAGAGAGACAGAGAGAGACAGAGAGACAGAGAGACAGAGAGAGAGACAGAGAGACAGAGAGACAGAGAGACAGAGAGAGACAGAGAGAGAGAGAGAGACAGAGAGACAGAGAGAAACAGATAGAGAGAAAGGGAGAGAGAGACACAGAGAGAAAGTGAGACAGAGAGAGAGAGACACAGATAGAAAGTGAGAGAGAACACAGAGAGAAAGTGAGACAGAGACAGAGAGAGAGACAGACAGAGACAGAGAGAAAGGGAGAGAGAGACAGAGAGAGAAAGGGAGACAGACAGAGAGAGAGACACAGACACAGATAGAAAGAGAGAGAACACAGAGACAAAGTGAGACAGAGACCGATAGAAAGAGACAGAGACAGATAGAGAGAAAGGGAGAGAGAGAGACAGAGAGAAAGACACACACACACACAGAGGGACAGAGTGAGAGAGAGAGAGTGACAAAGAGACAGAGAAAGAGAGAGACACAGAGAGAGAGACAGGGGGAGGGAGAGAAAGACAGAGAAATACAGAGACAGAGGGAGACAGAGAGACAGACTGTGGAATTTATTTCTTTATATAAAGGCACTGTTTAAATAGAAAATAAGAAAGGGGTTTATTAATATTGAAAATACTGCCTTCTTAGAACCTAATTCACCCCCTGACACTTTTAAACACATTAAGAACATGGAACCAGTGACGTGCAGTCAGGGGAGCCAGGGGAGGCGGAGCCTCACCACTCTCATCATGAAAATAACAAAGAATTACTCCAGGAAGCCGTGAAAGTGGCTGGGAGAGGCGCGCGGCTTGGTTTAGCCTCCCTGGACATCTCAGCAGCAGCCCCAAGTGTGCCGATCTCGCCATTTTTTACATCGGGCGAGCCCAGGATCCTTGCAAGGGGAATGGGACCACGTGTGCAGGAGGCTCCTCAGCTCCAGCCTCAATCAGCGCTGCCGCGGTCCCCTTCATTTTGGCTCAGGAAGGAGGAGAATGGGACCACGTGTGCAGGGGAAGGGGATCGTGGCTCTGCTAATCTGAGGCTGTGCGCTGAGGAGTCGCCTGCACACGTGGTCCCATTCCCCTTGCAAGGATCCCGGGCCAAGTTACAGGAGCGGGGGGGGGGGGGCGCTCACGTTGCTTGCTGCCTTCGGTATACCGCTAGGTTGGGGAGTGGCGTTCTGTCTGGCCAGAGGGGAGAGTTGCTGGGTGGCAACTCTCTATGGTGGGCCGGCTGCCGGAAGACTCTGTCCGGAAAACTCTCTGTCCGGCAGCCGGCCCACCATAGAGACCACTCCTAGAGCAGCCGATGCTGGAAGACGGCCCTGAGTTTTGGAGTTTGAAAGTTATGCTCGGAGCAGGTCGGCGGTGGTCGGCGGCGGGCAGCAATGGCGAGCGGCCGGCGGCCGGCGGTGGTGGCCTGGGAGAGGTGCGCAAGGGCTTGGTGAAGCTGCGGGCGAAACAGGCGCTCGCGCAACCTCCTTCTCCAGCCGGGCAGAGCTCCATGCACTGACCTAGGGGGTATCCCGAATGTGCGAAGCCGCAGAAGCTGGGGGGGCGGGCAGAGCACCACATGGCTTGGCGCCTTAGGGATACCCCCTAGGTCAGTGAATGGCACTTTTCCCGGCTGGAGAGGGGATTTGCCGGGCGGCTGCTCGTGAGCATGGTTACCTCATGGCTGCTTCGCCCCTGAAGCTGTGCCCGGCTCTTCGGGAGCCAATTCACAAGGGAGCAGCCGCCCGGCAGCCCCAAAATTTCGGGGAAACACGGTAACATCATCAGTGCTAGAGGGGGGGGGAAGGAGGAGAAAGGAGAAGTTTCTCTTCTCAGAAATGCCTGCCTCTTTCTGACATTTCTAAGAAAAGAAACTTCTCCGTTTGGGCTGCGCCGGTTGCGATCGGAGCAACCACGTGGTTTGATGATGTCACCAGCCTCACCAGTCATAAACCTCACCACACATCACTGCATGGAACAGTTTCTAGAAGGCAGCATTTTCAATATAAAACCAAAATGAAGAAAAGGAGGCATAACCTCAAATTGAGAGGGAAGTTCAAAAGTCACGTTAGAAGGTATCACTTCACAGAAAAAGTACTAGTGGGAGCTTGGGACCAACTTCCAACAGAGGTAGAGAGTCAGTCTTCAGTAACTGAGTTTAAACATGCTGAGGTAAATCCATGCCCATCATCTGACAAAAATTAAAATAAAATAAATTTAAAAACCTCAAAGGGCAGAATTGATGAACCACTAGTTCTTTTCTGCTTCAATTTACCCAACATACCACACTGCTCAATAATAACAAGAATGCTTGTAGACAATGATCACCAATAGGAGAGAATAATGGTAGTTTAGGGTTAAACTATGTGGTCCTTGGTGTTCTTTGAGCTTGGTTGTTTTCTTCCAGGTGTTTAATGACCCAACTAGACATTATCTAGACATTACATTATCAGTACTAGAAGGGAGTAGGTTTTGCAAAGAGGAGGGGGAGGAAGAGGAGGAGGAAGACCATGACTATGGGATCCTTGGTGTTCTCTGAGCTTGGCGGTTTTCTTGCAGATGTTTCATGACCCAACTAGACATTATCTAGACATTACATTAGTGCTAGAAGGGTGTGGGTTTTGTGGAGGAGGAGGAGGAAGAAGAGGAGGAGGAAGAGGAAGACAATGGCTATGGGATCCTTGGTGCTCTCTGAGTTTGGCTGTTTTCTTGCAGATGTTTCATGACTCAACTAGACATTATCTAGACATTACATTAGTGCTAGAAGGGAGTGGGTTTTGTCGAGGAAGAGGAGGAGGAAGAGGAGGAGGAAGAGGAAGACAATGACTGTGAGATCCTGGGTGCTCTCTGAGCTTGGCTTGTTTTCTTGCAGATGTTTCATGACCCAATTAGACATCTAGATATTGCATTATGAGAGGAGGAGGAGGAAGAGGAAGAGGAGGAGGAAGACAATGACTGTGAGATATTTGGTGCTCTCTGAGTTTGGTTGCTTTCTTGCAGATGTTTCATGACCCAACTAGGTAACATTATCAGTGCTAGAAGGGAGTAAGGTTTCCAAAGAGGAGGAGGAGGAGCACAACGACTATGGGATACTTGGGGCTCTCTCAGCTTGGATGTTTTCTAGCAGACGTTTCATAACCCAACTATGTCTCATCATCCATGCTAGGAGGGACTGAATTAATTTCTTTGGGATGAAATTGTTGAGCTTCATTCACTGTTTGAGATGGTGAGAAGTTCTGCTGGATGTGAAAGGAAGCCAGGAAGTATCCACTCTCTTGGCGAGAAGACTGGGGAACGAATGACAGGATATTCACTCACTTCTTGGCCACCTCAGATTTAAATCAGAGCAGCACATAAAAACATTTCTTTTCCTCTTTGAAATAACATTTCAAAGCCAACGTCCAACTTTTCCAGTTGAGTAAGAACAAGCAAAACAAATTCTCCCCCAGAAATCAAAGGAAAAAACCCGCAACGATTATTCCACAATGCACAAATCCACAGTCCATGTTATCTCGTCAGGCAGCGGGAATCTGAACTTCCTTTAAAGTCATGCGTATTTTGTTTTCTCCCTTTGAGAACGCAGAACAGATTGAGATCAAAATGGAGGTGCGCAGATGTTGATCAAAACATCAGAAAGCAGCGGGTTGGCGAGAAGGATTTCCCTGCTCCTGTCCGAGGTACTGTAGGAAGTTAGAAATGTGCAAATGGTAAAAGGGGAGTTTAGTCTCAAGGCTGGGGAAAAAAGAGCCAAAATGATATTGGTCAGAAAGGGAAGAAGGACAAGACCTAAGAATTAAACCCTGGACTGACATATTCATATACATGAAGGTAGGTAGGTAGGTAGGGTTAGGTAGGGATAGATAGATAGATGATAGATAGATAGATAGATAGATAGATAGATAGATAGATAGATAGGTAGGTAGGTAGGTAGGTAGGTAGGTAGGTAGGTAGGTAGGTAGGGATAGATAGATAGATAGATAGATAGATAGATAGATAGATAGATAGATAGATAGATAGATAGATAGATAGATGATAGGTAGGTAGAGATAGATAGATAGATAGATAGATAGATAGATAGATAGATAGATAGATAGATAGATAGATAGATAGGTAGGTAGGTAGGTAGGTAGGTAGGTAGGTAGGTATAGATAGATAGATAGATAGATAGATAGATAGATAGATAGATAGATAGATAGATAGATAGATAGATGATAGGTAGGTAGAGATAGATAGATAGATAGATAGATAGATAGATAGATAGATAGGTAGGTAGGTAGGTAGGTAGGTAGGTAGGTAGGTAGGTAGGTAGGTAGGTAGGTAGGCAGGCAGGCAGGCAGGCAGGCAGGCAGGCAGGTAGGGATAGATAGATAGATAGATAGATAGATAGATAGATAGATAGATAGATAGATAGATAGATAGATAGATGATAGATAGATAGATAGATGATAGGTAGGTAGGTAGGTAGGTAGGTAGGTAGGTAGGTAGGTAGGTAGGTAGGGATAGATAGATAGATAGATAGATAGATAGATAGATAGATAGATAGATAGATAGATATTATTTATTTATTAGCGCTTATAGACCGCCCCCTCTCCCCCCTCTCGGGGCGGTGTACAATCCGTAGCAAAAATACAACAAGTTAAAATTATTAAATAAATAGATATGTGAGGAGGATAAAAGATATGCCAAACTGTACAGCTGAATAAATAAATCAGGATATACAAAATTTGAAATCCCAATATCCTGTAAAATTAAATTTAAAAGAGACAATCCCTCTAAAAACCAATAAAAGTGTGTATGCCAGGAGGAAAACATTATAATTATGCCAGACCCGCCAGTCGGAACAGGTGAGTCTTCAATTTCTGTCGGAAGGAGCGGAGGTCAGTAGTGGTTCTAATGTCGGGGGGGGAGGTCATTCCAGAGGGTTGGGCCCATCACAGAGAAGGCCCTACTCCTCGGTGTCGCCCGTTGGCATTGCCTAGTGGACGGCACCAGGAGAAGCCCCTCCCTGTGAGAGCGAATTGGCCGCAGGGATGTGTGTGGGAGGATGCGATCCCGCAAGTAACTAGGCCCTGTGCCATGGAGCGCTTTAAAGATGGTAACCAGAACCTTGAAACGCACCCGAAAGACCACAGGCAGCCAGTGCAGCTCGCGCAGGAGAGGTGTTACATGGGAGTACCTGGTACTCCCCATGACTACCTGCGCGGCTGCGTTCTGAACTAGCTGCAGTCCTCGGGCGCATCCCAAGGGGAACCCCATGTAGAGAGCGTTACAGTAGTCCAGGCGAGACGTCACCAGTGCATGAGTGACCGTGCGTAGGGCATCCCGGTCCAGAAGGGGGCGCAATTGGCGCACCAGGCGAACCGGGTGGAACGCCCCCCTTGCCACGGCTGCCACATGGTCATCCATTGACAGCCGGGCATCTAGGAGGACGCCCAAATTGTGCGCCCGTTCCACAGGGGGCAATTGTTCGCCCCCTATGGCCAGTGATGGAGTTAACTGGCTGAACCGAGGTGCTGGTAGCCACAGCCACTCGGTCTTGGAGGGGTTGAGTTTGAGTCTGTTGTCCCCCATCCAGACCCCGACGGCTTCCAAACACCGGGACATCACATCGACAGCCTCGTTGGGGTAGCCTGGGGTTGAGATGTACAACTGAGTATCGTCAGCGTACAGATGGTACTCAACCCCAAAGCCACGGATGATCTCACCCAGCGGCTTCACATATGCGTTGAACAAAAGGGGCGAGAGGACCGACCCTTGCGGCACCCCACAAGTGAGTGGCCTCAGGGTCGACCTCTGCCCCCCTGTCAACACACATTGCATCCGGCCGGAGAGGTAGGAGCCGAACCACCGTAAAACGGTGCCTCCGACTCCCATCCCCTCCAGCCGGCGCAATAGGATACCATGGCCGATGGTATCAAAAGCCGCTGAGAGGTCTAATAGGACCAGGATAGAGGAACAGCCCCTATCTCTGGCCCTCCAGAGATCATCAACCAACGCGACCAAGGCTGTCTCTGTGCTGTGCCCGTGTCGGAAGCCGGACTGGCGTGGGTCTAGATATACGGATTCATCAAGGCGACGTGGAAATTGCTGCGCCACCACATTCTCAACAACCTTCGCTAAAAAGGGGAGGTTGGAGACTGGACGATAATTAGCTAGCTCCGTTGGGTCAAGTGAAGGCCTCTTGAGTAGGGGCCTCACCACCACCTCTTTCAAGGCAGTCGGTAAGGAGCCCTCACTCAACGAGGCATTCACCAGGCCCAGGAGCCAGCCTCGTGTCACCTCCCAGGATGCCAGTACCAACCAGGAGGGACACGGGTCCATTGAACATGTGGTGGGT
The DNA here is from genome assembly GCF_964273705.1 of Natrix helvetica. Classification (NCBI taxonomy): domain Eukaryota; kingdom Metazoa; phylum Chordata; class Lepidosauria; order Squamata; family Natricidae; genus Natrix; species Natrix helvetica. The sequence continues at coordinate 6,735,967 of NC_138552.1, forward strand.
CACAGCCGTCCACGCAACCCGTCTAAATCCTCGGGGGCAACAGAGTCAAACTCCTCCCAGAGTGGACTCACAAGACTCACTGTTGACGGCTCGTCCGGGTCACTGAGGGGGGCCCATCCGCTCCGGATCTGAGCGACTTTGTCTTGCAGATATTCCCCAAACTCCTCTGCTCTTCCCTGCAAGGGTGCCCCCCGCGTCTCCTGCGACAAGAGAGAGCGGGTCACCCTAAACAGGGCAGCAGGGCGGTTATCCGCAGACACAATGAGAGATAGATAGATAGATAGATAGATAGATAGATAGATAGATAGATAGATAGATAGATAGATAGATGATAGGTAGGTAGGTAGGTAGGTAGGTAGGTATAGATAGATAGATAGATAGGTAGGTAGGTAGGTAGGTAGGTAGGTAGGTAGGTAGGTAGGTAGGTAGGTATAGATAGATAGATAGATAGATAGATAGGTAGGTAGGTAGGTAGGTAGGTAGGTATAGATAGATAGATAGATAGATAGATAGATAGATAGATAGATAGATAGATAGATAGATAGATAGATAGATAGATGATAGGTAGGTAGGTAGGTAGGTAGGTAGGTAGGTAGGTAGGTAGGTAGGGATAGATAGATAGATAGATAGATAGATAGGTAGGTAGGTAGGTAGGTAGGTAGGTAGGTAGGTATAGATAGATAGATAGATAGATAGGTAGATAGGTAGGTAGGTAGGTAGGTAGGTAGGTAGGTAGGTAGGTAGGTAGGTAGGTAGGTATAGATAGATGATAGATAGATAGATAGATAGATAGATAGATAGATAGATAGATAGATAGATAGATAGATAGATAGATAGATAGATGATAGGTAGGTAGGATGTATGTATGTATGTATGTATGTATGTATGTATGTATGTATGACAGACAGACAGACAGACAGACACATAGACAGAGAGATACCTAGTCAGCTAGAGATGATAGATGATAGATAATAGATTAGATGATAGATACCGTGTTCCCCCCAAAATAAGACAGGGTCTTATTTCCCTTTTACACACAAAATATGGCTTGGGCCTTATTAGGGGGGGAGGGTTTATTGTTTTGGGGTTGCTGGGCGGCTGATCTCTTGCGAGCGGGCTCCAAAAGAGCTGAGCACAGCGCCATTCACTGACCTAGGGTTATTGTCAAGCCACATGAGCACCTGTTTGCCGTCGCCCGGCTCCTGCGGCTTTACGCCTTCAAAATGGCAGTGAATGGTTCTCTGCATGGCTGGAAAGGGGGTTTGTCGGGTGGCTGCTCGTGAGCGTGGTCGCTTCATGGCTGCTGTATTGCGCTGCTGCGACAGCGCAACACAGCCATTTGCCCATGAGGCTGTGCCCGGCTCTTTGGGAGCCAGATCTCAAGAGAGCAGCCGCCTGGCAACCCCCCTCTTCAGCTGGGCACAGAGCCACTCACCAACCTAGCGGTATCCCGAAGGCGCCAAGCAACATGATCATCTTTGCCTCCCCCCCCCGGGTTTTTTTGTTTGTTTGTTTTTATTGGATTTATATGCCGCCCTTCTCCCAAATAACTCAGGGCGGCGTACAACATTAAAAAACACGAATCCCAAAAGTTAAAAAGAAATTAAATATATATCCAAAAAAAAACCCCCAAATTGAATTTATGAAACAATACATTTAAAAAATGAATTAAAATTAACATTAACAGGCCAGGCCGCCTTGCTGGAAAAGCCAACTTTTTAGGGCGCGTCGGAAGGACCGGAGGTCAGGGATTATGCGGAGCTCCAGGGGCAGCTCATTCCAGAGGGAAGGCGCTCCCACAAAGAAGGCTCTCCCCCTGGGGGTCACCAGCCGACACTGTCTGGCCGATGGCACCCCGAGTAGGCCAACTCTGTGGGATCGTACTGGACGGTGGGAGCCTATCGTTGGCAGTAGGTGGTCTCGCAGGTACCCTGGGCCTAAGCCATGGAGCGCTTTAAAGGTCATAATTAATACCTTGAATCGCACCTGGAAAGCAACCGCAACCAGTGCAGGCCGCCTAAAAGGGGTGTAACACGGGAGCACCTAGGTACCCCCATGACAACCCACGCGGCCACATTCTGGACCAGCTGAAGCCTCCGGGTGCTCTTCAAGGGCACAGCCCCATGTAGAGAGCATTGCAGTAGTCTAGGCGAGAAAGGACGAGGGCATGAGTGACTGTGCACAGAGCATCCCGATCCAGGAAGGGGCGCAACCGACGTACCAGGCGAACCTGGTAAAAGGCCCCCCTGGTCATGGCCGTCAGGTGTTCTTCTAAACTAAGCCGCGTATCCAGGAGGACTCCCAGATTGCGAGCCTTCTCTGAGGGGGCTAAAATTTCTCCCCCTATCACCAAAGATGGAACAAGGTGTACAAATTGGGATGATGGAAACCACAGCCACTCAGTCTTGGAGGGATTGAGCCTGGCCTTATTATCAGGACATGTCGTAATTTCAGGGAAACACGATAGATAGATGATAGATAGATAGATAGATAGATAGATAGATAGATAGATAGATAGATAGATGATAGATAGATAGATAGATAGATAGATAGATAGATAGATAGATAGATAGATAGATAGATAGATAGATAGATGATAGATGATAGATGGATGGATGGATGGATGGATGGATGGATGGATGGATAGATAGATAGATAGATAGATAGATAGATGATAGATAGATAGATAGATAGATAGATAGATAGATAGATAGATAGATAGATAGATGATAGATAGGCAGACAGGCAGACAGGCAGACAGCTACATAGAGAGCTAGAGATGATAGATGATAGATAGATAGATAGATAGATAGATAGATAGATAGATAGATAGATAGATAGATAGATAGATAGATAGATAGATAGATGATAGATAGGTAGATAAGGTTGGGGGGAATCACTTAACATACAGTATGTTTCACTTAGCAACAGAAATTTTGGGCTCAGTTGTATTCCTAATTCAGGGACTACTTGTATAATTGTGCGTTCTGGCTCATTGTACATCCCCACAACTCCAGATATTGGATTGAAATGCCTTAACAGAGGTCGCCCCAAATGACTATTTAGAAATTACATGTCGTTCCACGACTGCATGTTTGACTGGAGAAGGTCAGTGATTTGCTTAACAAAAGTAGCAAAATTGGTTGCAAAGTTGGGTGTGTGACTCACTTAACATCTGCCTTGTTTAGCAACCGAAATTCCCCATTAGATTTGGGTGGTGAGCAGCATTGCTTGTTTCCCAGATTTATTTTAAGAGAAGGCTCCGCAACAGAACTCAAGAAGTGAGTTGTCCGAAAACACAGTTTTAGAAGTTAAAATAAAACACATCAAAGACCAAATGAAAGCTCTCCTCGGAAGGCTGCGGCTGAAAGAGAGAATGTTGATATCCGCTGGGAAAACGAGGGGAGACGCCAATCACAGCTCCACAATCCCACAGTTGGGAACAATGTAGGACAAGGTCCTGGTTTGTGAATCAAGCAGCCCTGCCTGAACAGACCGTCTTCTCCTGAAGATCTTTAGATCTAACCGTTGTTTGTAGCACGAAGGTCGCCTCTGAGTGATTGTATTGTATTGTATGCATTGTCTTGATCTGCTCCAGGATTTTAAGCTTAAAAGCCATCGTGCCAGTTGGCTCGTTCGATCCGCGTGTGACGGGAATGTGGTCTTCGGTTCGGGTTTTGCATCATTCTAAATGTAGGGATGAGGTGGCTCAGTGGCTAAGATGCTGAGCTTGTCGATCAGAAAGGTCGGCAGTTCGGCGGTTCGAATCCCTAGTGCCGCGTAATGGAGTGAGGTCCCGTTACTTGTCCCAGCTTCTGCCAACCTAGCAGTTTGAAAGCACATAAAAAATGCAAGTAGAAAAATAGGAACCATCTTTGATGGGAAGGCAACAGCGTTTTGCATGCCTTCGGCGTTTAGTCATGCCGGCCACATGACCACGGAGACGTCTTCGGACAGCGCTGGCTTTGAGACAGAGATGAGCACTGCCCCCTAGAGTCAGGAACGCCTAGCATATATGTGCGCGGGGAACCTTTGCCTTTACCTAAATGCAGGGATGTTTTTCAAATGTGGCTACATGTAGAAAATTATGCCAAGAACGTTGAACCTTCCCATAGAAGGACGATCCTGAACATCTTTTCCCCGTTTTATTATGCTAGATAGCAGTGATAGGGAACTGTTTCATCACTGAGTGCCCAAACTGGAATGTGTGCGCATGTGCGTGCATGTATATGCGCAGTGGTGGGTTTCAAATTTTTTTGGAACCTACTCTGTGGGTGTGGCCTCCTTTGTGGGAGTGGCTTGCCGGCCATGTGACCTGGTGGGAGTGGCTTGGCAGTCATGTGACCAGGTGGGCATGGCTAACTTGGAAAATGTGGTGAAACTCACTTAACGATGCTCTTGCTTAGCAACCAAAACTTTGGGCTCAATTGTGGTCATAAGTTCTTTTTCTTTCTTTCTTTCATCTCTCTCTCCCACTTTCTTTTTTTCTTTTTCTTTTTCTCTCTCTCTCTGGCTCTTTGTCTCTCTCTCCCTCTCTCCCTCTCTGTCTCCCTGTCATTTTCTCTGGGTGTCTATCTGTCTGTCTCTCTCTCTGTATCTCTGTCTCTCTCTCCTCCTTCCCCCATCTCTGTCACTCTGTGTGTGTGTGTCTGTCTGTCTCTCACTCACTCTGTGTGTGTGTGTGTGTGTGTGTGTGTCTGTCTCTGTCTCTCCCTCTGTCTCTCTCCCCTCCCTTCCTCTCTCTCTGTCACTCTGTGTATGTGGGTGTGTCTGTCTCTCACTCATTCACTTAATCACTCACTCTGTGTGCGTCTCTCTATCTTTCTCTCCCTCCCTCCCCCTCTCTGTCTCTCTCTGTGTGTGTGTGTGTGTGTGTCTGTCAGTCTCTCTGATTCCCTCCCTCACTCCCTCTCTCTGTTCCTCTCTCTGTCTGTCTGTCTCACTCACACACACACACTGTGGTCACCTTGTTGAGTTTTCCAATCACATTTGAAACACTCAACAACTGGCTTGCATTTATGGTATTTTGCAGCATTCTGCAGTCATAGGACCAAAATATATGCTTTTAACCATATATTTTGGTCCTATGACTGCAGAATGCTGCAAAATACCATAAATGCAGGCCAGTTGTTGAGTGTTTCAAATGTGATTGGAACACTCAACAAGGTGACCACAGTGTGTGTGTGTGTGTGAGTGAGACAGACAGACAGAGAGAGAGAGGAACAGAGAGGGAGTGAGAGAGGGAATCAGAGAGAGACTGACAGAGTCTGACAGAATCAGAGAGGTACTTTTAACTACCTGGCAGCGGCGTTTTTCCTTGGGGGGCTCCTCAGAACATCCCAAGACTTCGGAGGGAAGCCTCCAGCCTGGAGCAGGAGCAAAGCCCCTTTTCCAACTGGCCTTTCCTCGCTTGGAGGGCTTTGGAGGGAAGCTTCTGCATAAGCCCGGCCGAGTGACAACAAGTTCCCACCGTTATGAAGCCTCGGAGGCTGTAATTTTCTGCGCTGTGCGCGCGCGCCTGTTTTCCACGGCGTGGAGCAGCAGCGAGGTTTGTGTGGCCGGCAATCACTCCAAATGCCATCCGGGAAGACGAGGAACGTCAGGGGGGACCGTTGACGGCCTCCGCAATCATCGCTCGCCTCGCAGAGCCTCGCTGCTGCTCCACGCCGTGGAAAACAGGCGCGCGCGCACAGCTTAGAAAATTACAGCCTCCGAGACTTTGTAATGGCGGGTACTTGTTGTCACTCGGCCGGGCTTATGCAGAAGCTTCCCTCCGAAGCGTTCTGAGCCTCGGAGGCTGTAATTTTCTGAGCTGTGCGCGCGCGCCTGTTTTCCACGGCGTGAAGCAGCAGCGAGGCTCTGCGAGGCGAGCGATGATTGCGGAGGCCGTCAACGGTCCCCCCTGACGTTCCTCGTCTTCCCGGATGGCATTTGGAGTGATTGCCGGCCACACAAACCTCGCTGCTGCTCCACGCCGTGGAAAACAGGCGCGCGCGCACAGCTCAGAAAATTACAGCCTCCGAGACTTCGTAACGGTGGGAACTTGTTGTCACTCGGCCGGGCTTATGCAGAAGCTTCCCTCCGAAGCGTTCTGAGCCTCGGAGGCTGTAATTTTCTGAGCTGTGCACGCGCGCCTGTTTTCCACGGCGTGGAGCAGCAGCGAGGCGAGCGATGATTGCGGAGGCCGTCAACGGTCCCCCCTCGCATTCCTCGTCTTCTCGGATGGCATCCTGAGTCATTGCCGGCCACGCAGAATCTCGCCGCTGCTCCACGCCATGGAAAACAGGCGCGCGCGCACAGCTCAGAAAATTACAGCCTCCGAGACTTCGTAACGGTGGGAACTTGCTGTCACTCACCCGGGCTTCTGCAGACGCTTCCCTCCGAAGCGTTCTGAGGGAGGAAGGGCCAGTTGGGAAAGGGGCTTTGCTCCTACTCCGGGCTGTAATTGCGCCTATGTTTTCCACGGCGTGGAGCAGCGGCAAGGCTCTGCGCGGCCAGCGATGATTCCGGAGGCCATCAGTGGGGGGCAGGGTCCATGGTTCCTCATCTTCCCGGATGGCCCCCGGAATCATCGCTGGCTGCGCAGAGCCTTGCCCCTGCTCCACGCCGTGGAAAACATAGGCGCAATTACAGCCCGGAGCAGGAGCAAAGCCCCTTTCCCAACTGGCCCTTCCTCCCTCAGAACGCTTCGGAGGGAAGCGTCTGCAAAAGCCCGGGCAAGTGACAACAAGTTCCCACCGTTACGAAGCCGTTACGAAGCCTCGGAGGCTGTAATTTTCTGAGCTGTGCGCGCGCGCCTGTTTTCCATGGCGTGGAGCAGCAGCGAGGCGAGCGATGATTGCGGAGGCCGTCAATGGTCCCCCCTCGCGTTCCTCATCTTCCCGGATGGCATCCTGAGTCATTGCCGGCCACGCCATGGAAAACAGGCGCGCGCGCACAGCTCAGAAAATTACAGCCTCCGAGACTTCGTAACGGTGGGAACTTGTTGTCACTCACCCGGGCTTCTGCAGAAGCTTCCCTCCAAAGCCCTCCAAGCGAGGAAAGGCCAGTTGGGAAAGGGGCTTTGCTCCTGCTCCGGGCTGTAATTGCGCCTATGTTTTCCACGGCGTGGGGCCGCGGCCAGAAGACAAGGAACAGCAGTGGCGGCGGGGAGTCAGCCCCGATGCAAAAAACACCAAGGGGGCGGGGCAGGAAATTACTTCCGGGTTCATTCTTCAACCGGATCATGCGATCCGGTGCGATCCGGTAGAAACCCACCACTGTATATGCGCCACAGCACCAGAAACCTAAAGACCAGCTAGCCGGTGCTTGCATGCCTGTTTTGGGGGCGTTTTCAGGACATTTTTCGAGTCATTATCTGGGTTTTTTTCAGGCTGTTTTTGGCTTTCCTCCCACCCTCCTCCTTTTTTTACCCTCCTTCCCCCTCCCTTCCTCCCTCCCGTCCTTCCCTCCTCCCCCTCCCTCCCTCCCCCTTCCTCCTTTCCTTTCCTCCCTCCCTCTTTCTCCTTTCTTCCCACTCTCCCCCCTCCCTCCCACCCTTCCCTCCTCCTCCCTTCCCTCCCTCCCTCTTTCTCCTCCCGTCCTTTCCTCCCTCCTCCTCCTTTTCCTCACTTCCTCTTTCTCTTTCCTTCCCACTCTCCCCCCTCCCTCCCCCCTTCCCTCCTCTTCCCATCCCTCCCTCCCTCTTTCTCCTCCCTTCCTGTCATCCCTCCTCCTCCTTTTCCTCCCTCCCTCTTTCTCTTTCCTTCCCACTCTCCCCCCTCCCTCCCACCCTCCCACCCTTCCCTCCTCCTCCCTTCCTTCCCTCCCTCTTTCTCCTCCCTTCCTTTCCTCCCTCCTCCTTTTCCTCCCTCCCTCTTTCTCTTTCCTTCCCACTCTCCCCCCTCCCTCCCCCCTTCCCTCCTCTTCCCATCCCTCCCTCCCTCTTTCTCCTCCCTTCTTGTCATCCCTCCTCCTCCTTTTCCTCCCTCCCTCTTTCTCTTTCCTTCCCACTCTCCCCCCTCCCTCCCACCCTCCCACCCTTCCCTCCTCCTTCCTTCCTTCCCTCCCTCTTTCTCCTCCCTTCCTTTCCTCCCTCCTCCTTTTCCTCCCTCCCTCTTTCTCTTTCCTTCCCACTCTCCTCCTTCCCTTCCCCCTTCCCTCCTCTTCCCATCCCTCCCTCCCTCTTTCTCCTCCCTTCCTTTCCTCCCTCCTCCTCCTTCTTCCCCTCCCTCCCTCCCTTTTTCTCCTTCCTTCCTTCCTTCCCTCCCTCCCTCCCTCCTTCCTTCCTTCCTTTTTAAATTACCATTGCCACTTCTAATGGCCACTGCCTTTAATTCATTTGTTTCTAGATGTGTGGCTTTCTGGTATGTTTTGGAAGTTGTGTGTGGGGGGGCTAAGTGGGGTCTCTGTTAATAACCTGCTCTGCTCTGATTACTGGAGCCGAGAAACAGACGTGGAACAAGCTGTGAGAACAGCCAAGGAAAACGCTTAGTTTGCTTAGTTAATCTGTTCGAACAGACGGCCCAGGATGGAAAGCAATTCCAGCTGTAAGACCCTTCATTTCACAGATGAAAGACCCGTGATTCTTGCAGGCTGCCTGGGAAAAAGAAATTCCTACCTGTGAGGAAGTATGAGAAAATGTGCCTGTTTTAAAACACACAAACATCCCACTGGAGAAAGCGGCCATATTTTTCTTATGGGTCTCTTCGTGAAAAGATTTCGGGGATTCGGAAGACACAGTGCCTTTTCTACGGGGATTAAACATATGAAGTACGTTTGCAGGAACTGGGCATGGCTAGTCTAGTGAAGCGAAGGACTAGGGGAGACAGGATAGCAGCCTTCCAATATTTGAAGGGTGGCCACAGAGAGGACGGGGTCAAGCTATTTTTCCAAAGCACCTGAAGGTCAGACAAGGAACAATGGATGGAAACTGAACAAGGAGAGATTCAACCTAGAAATAAAGAGGAATTTTCTGACAGGGAGAGCAATCAACCCATGGAACAGAAGTTGCCTTTGGAACAGTGGTGAAATTCAAAACAATTCCCTACTGGTTCTGTGGGTGAGGCTTGGTGGGAAGGAATTCTGTAGGACTGAGTGGGCGTGGACAGAGGTGGGTTGCCAATTTCTTTACTACCGGTTCGGGCGCGCTCCTGCAGAAGCGTCTGGGCGGGTGGGCGGAGCCTCCCATCACCTCTACTACCAGTTCGGCCAATCCAGGGCAAACCGGCAGCAACCCACCTCTGGGCGTGGCCAACTCGACATCACTCATGCCCACACCCATTCAGTCACATGACTCCCTCCCCCAAGCCGTGCCTACAGAACCTGGTAGGGAAAAAAATGAATTTCTATTCTACCTACTTTCTGCCCAGGCCTGGCCTCAGGGGTGGGTTCCTGCCAGTTCTAACCTCTTGTATAGAAGAGGTTCCACAAATCTACAGTGCTGTTTAGAACTGGTTCCAGCTCCCTCCCCCCGCCCATCCGTACATCATCAAGATGAAGAGCAAGAGGAGGAATTCTGGGAGTTGAAGTCCACAAGTCTAAAAGCTGTCAAGTTTGAACACTCCTGGGGTTTTTTTCCTAAAGGGTTAGAGGTGCAAGGGTCTTGTAACTTGACAGCTTTAAGACTTGCACATTTCAATGCCAGAGTTCCTGAGCCAACATGACTGGAGGAGGAATTCTGGGAGTTGAAGTCCACAAGTCTTAAAGCTGTCAAGTTTGAACACCCCTGGGTTTTTTTTCTAAAGGGTTAGGTGTGCAAGGGTCTTGTAACCTGACAGCTTTAAGACTTGTGTGCTTCAAATGCCAGAGTTCCTGAGCCAACATTTGGGTTGCTAAGCAAGAACGTTGTTAAGTGAGTTTCACCACATTTTACAAGTTGGCCACGCCCAGCCAGTCACATGGCTGGCAAGCCACTCCCACCCAGTCACATGGCCAGGAAGCCACTCCCACCCAGTCACATGGCCGGCAAGCCATTCCCACAAAGCAGGCCATACCTACAGAAGAGGTTCTAAAAAATTTTGAAACCCACCACTGCCTGGCCTAATCTGTCAAATGCCACCTGCTCTCCCTTCGCCACACCACATGTCCTTACCTTCCTCCTGCGACTGGCTGCCAAGGAAGGCAAGCCAGGACTCAGCTGTCGCCACTGGGCTCCCTGCCAGCCCACATCTCACCCCCCTTGTTGCGAGATGCCTGAAGCCACAGTCTCTTTTTTTCGGTGTGCCTGGAGGCGCTTCTTGCGCTGAAAGATGCGGTGGCAGTAGGTTTCTTGCAGCAAAAATTACCGGAATTGCTCCGCTTCTTGAATGCACCGCCAACCTGTTCCATGTACTGGCCCCATGCGCACACACCGTTGCCTGCTGTGCCGCTCCACTCAGACTTGCCAGGGCAAGTTCCCCCAACACAGCAGCAGCTGGAGTTGGACTAGATGGCCTCGAAGGTCTCTTCCAATTCTATTCTGATTGATTGAAGGTGTGGGAACTTCATCACTGGAGGTTTTCAAAAATAGACCGGACAATCATTTATTTGAAGTTGAACATAGTTTTCAGCCTGTTAGATTGGAAGACCTCCAAGGAGGCATGTTCCAAATTTTGAGGTTCTTCCCAGTGGTGAAATTCTAATCTTTTTACTACCAGTTCTGTGGGCGTGGCTTGGTGGGCATGGCAGGGGAAGGATACTACAAAATCTCCATTCCCACCATACTCTGGGGCCAGCCAGAGGTGGCATTTGCCGGTTCTCCGAACTACTCAAAATTTCCGCTATCGGTTCTCCAGAACCTGTCAGAACCTGCTGGATTTCACCCCTGGTTCTGCCACAAAGAAGAAGGATCAGCCTATTCTTCAAAGCACCTGAAAGTATAATAATAAGCATTGGGTGAACACTAATCAAGGAGAGAAGCAACCTAGAGCTAAGGAGAAATTTCCTGAGAGTGAGAACAATTAATCAGTGGAACAACTTGCCTCCAGAAGTTATAAATGCTCCAACACTGGAAGTTTTTAAGAAGAGATTGGACAGTCACTTATTTTAAATTATGCAGGGTTCCTGTTTGAGCAGGGGCTGGACTAGAAGACCTCCAAGGTCTCTTCCAACTCTGCTATTCTTTTATTTTGTTACATAGCTGTCCAATTCACACATAGGTGACTCTGGGCAGCTAAGATAACCAACCTGGTAATGCAAGTCAGCAACAAGTCAACATGGAAACAGCCCAATAACAAAAGAATAAATGGTCAGTCAACATGACCCTAAATGCAAAAGGGAAAGCAGGATGCTAAAGTATTGTGAAGTTCCAGGAATACTGAAACTGACTTCTAAAATGCCCAGAAGAATTTTATACCTAGAAAACATGATATCTAAAGAAAGCTTGGTCTTGTCTTCCAGCCTCCAGCTAAATGTTGGTATTAAATTATGAACTTTAATGAGCCGCTACTTATGGAATGGTGAATACTTGTGTTTAATGATGCCCGGTGTCATTTTCATTAAATTTAAATAGGACATTCAATTAAATCCATTTCAGTCTTTGTCCAGATCCTTGACAGTTTTCTTCGTGTGTTCCTGGAATGCCAAAAGCGTGATCCTTAACATCCTTAAAGAAATAATATTTCAGAAATCACCTAAAGGTGTCTAGTTTGAGCTCTCTTTAGGACTAGATATTGTACATAATGCATGGAGTCTTCAACTTACAAATGTTTGTTTAGTGGCCATTCAAAGTCACAATGGGAAATTATGAGAAAAAAATCAAATACCTAATACTACATGTAATAACGGCAGCAAGAATCACACACGCACAGAACTCGAAAAATAAAAGTACACCAACAGAAGAAAACGTGATTAAAAATGTACTAGAATGCGCCGAAATGGACAGACTCACAAAGGAAATAAAAGACAAAGAGGAGTCTGAGTACTATTCAGTATGGAATTTATGGTACAAATAGCTAGAGGAAAGATGCAAAGAATAAAAAAGCAATAAAGATTAAGATTTTAAAAAATCAGAAAATAAACACAAAACCGTAGAATTAACAAGAAGGGGGAAAGATGCAGGATAGACTGTATATACAATAGTACGAAATAAGAAATATAAGAGAAATATATGTATATAAAAGGATATAAGGTGCATTGTATGGAATTAAAAGGAGTAGATGAAAGATATGTAAAAATGGATAGATTAGATAGATAGATAGATGATAGATAGATAGATAGATAGATAGATAGATAGATATAGAGATAGATATAGATAGATATATAGATATAGATATATAAAGATATATATGTACAGATAAAAGGAGTATAATGGATATTTAAAGAGGTAGAAATGTTGCAAAGATGATATGAATGTTTATTAAAAAAAGAACAAAGAGCAAAGTCACAATGGCACTGAAATGAAGGTTTTACACTTAGGCAAGAAAAACCTATTGGAAGAAATATCTATCTGGTTCAGTTCCAAGTCAGGAGAAAGGCACTGGAGACAAAATGGAGGCTGGAGACTGGTTGGAAAAAGGCTCCATTTATGGATGAAGCAGAACCACATGTTTATAGTTCTGGTGAAGCCGACCACATGGAGTTGAGGGTGGGTGGCTTTTATACCTTCTCATGGGTCTTGTACTTGAGCTTCCTGTTCCTGTGCAAGGACATGGATTCTATTGGGTGTTGCCAGACTCCCATGAGGCCATGTACAAGCCCTGGGAGTTTGTCTGAGCTACGTTTGGTTGAAGTTTGAGCTGACACAATGAAGGGGCTTTTGGGGCAATTCCTATTGTGGCTGAGGGCTAATCCTACCTTTGTTGGGTGCAGAGGTGGGTTTCACATACCGTATTTTTCAGAGCATAAGACGCTCCGAAATATGAGATGCACCTAGATTTTGGGGAGTGCCCAAACTCAAATGCACGTGCATCTGTGTGCATGCACATGCACCGGAGCACTGAAAATCTGAAGACCAGCTGGCTGGTGCGCATGCCTGTTTTTTGGCTGTTTATGTGTCAAAAGTGGCCTGAAAAATGGCATGAAAATGACCCAAATAACACCCCAAATACAGCTTGAAAAATGCCCTGGAAACGGCCTGTTTTTCACCCGTTTTTCGTGCTGTTTTCAGGCCATTTTCTGGTGCTCTGGCTCCCGCCAAAACCAGCTGGCTGGTACACATGTGCGCACCAGAACCTAAAAGAGCAGCTGGCAATGGCCCAAGTGCCCACAGAGAGGGCTCTACATACCATCTGTGGCACGTGTGCCATAGGTTCGCAATCACGGGGATAGACTTTATGCCGCGGTTCTGAAAATTTGCAAAAGAGAAGGTTGGGGTGGAGAAAATCTTCCAGGGGTTGAACATTTGTCACGCTGGGAATGCAGCAGACATTTTCTCTGTTGCTTCAGAGAGCAGCACATTGCAAGGAGAACAACTCTTCTACTTAATTTTGATGAAGACTTCATGTATGTCAAAAGACACGGACATTCTTACAGGTAGTTGGCAGCTTACAAAAATGAACTTCTGCTTCCACTCCCCCACCCCCATCATGGGTAGAAGCTACGTGGCAATGAAACAAATGGATTCGACTTTCGTGGGCCACAGTTACTCAAGGGTGAGAGGAATGTCATCCATGGATGCTTACTTGAGGTCTTATTTGATTGATTGAATGACTGCTTGTTGTAAAAGAGAATAATATTGTAACTCAGGGCTGAACCGTGGGAGTCCTTGGTGCTCTCTGAGCTTGGTTGTTTTCTTGCAGACATTTCATTACCCAACTAGGTAACATCATCAGTTCTAGAAGGGAGTGATGTTCATGGAGAGGAGGAGGAGGAGGAAGAAGAAGAGGAGGAGGAGGAGGAGGAGGAGGAGGAGGAGGAGGAGGAGGAGGAGGAAGAGGAGGAGGAGGAGGAGGAGGAGGAGAATAATGGGATCCTTAGTGTTCTCTGAGCTTGGTTGTTTTCTTGCAGACATTTCATAACCCAACTAGGTAACATCATCAATACTAGAAGAGAGTAGAGTTTGTAGAGAAGGAGGAGGAGGAGGAGGAGGAGGAGGAGGAGGAGGAGGAGGAGGAGGAGGAGGAGGATGGGGTCTTTGGTGCTCTCTGAGCATGGTTGTTTTCTTGCAGATGTTTCATTACCCAACTAGGTAACATCATCAGTTCTAGAAGGGAGTGATGTTCATGGAGAGGAGGAGGAGGAGGAAGAAGAAGAGGAGGAGGAGGAGGAGGAGGAGGAGGAAGAAGAAGAGGAGGAGGAGGAGGAGGAGGAGGAGGAGGAAGAGGAGGAGGAGGAGGAGGAGGAGGAGGAGGAGGAGGAGGAGGAGGAGGAGGAGGAGGAGGAGGAGGAGGAGAATGGGATCCTTAGTGTTCTCTGAGCTTGGTTGTTTTCTTGCAGACATTTCATAACCCAACTAGGTAACATCATCAATACTAGAAGAGAGTAGAGTTTGTAGAGAAGAAGAAGAGGAGGAGGAGGAGGAGGAGGAGGAGGAGGAGGAGGAGGAGGAGGAGGAGGAGGATGGGGTCTTTGGTGCTCTCTGAGCATGGTTGTTTTCTTGCAGATGTTTCATTACCCAACTAGGTAATTTCATCAGTTCTAGAAGAGAGTGATGTTTATGGAGAGGAGGAGGAGGAGGAGGAGGAGGAGGAGGAGGAGGAGGAGGAGGAGGAGGAGGAGGAGGAGGAGGAGGAGGAGGAGGAGGAGGAGGAGGAGGAGGAGGAAGATGGGGTCCTCGGTGCTCTCTGCGCTTGGCAGTTTCCTTGCAGATGTTTCATTGCCCAACTAGGTATCATCATCAGTGCTAGAAAGAAGTGGGTGTGTGAAGAGGAGGAGGAGGAGGACCGTGTGCTCCTTGTTGCTCTCTGGGATTGGTTGTTTTCTTGCAGACATTTCATTACCCAACTGGGTAAGGCGGACAAACTGATGATGTTCCCTAGTTGGGTAATGAAACGTCTGCAAGAAAACAACCATGCTCAGAGAGCAGCAAGGACCCCTCAACCCTCAATTTCCCCTCCGTTAAAACAGCCAACCCTTTCCTTCCTCGTTCCATTCATTCATTTCATTTTATTGGATTTGTCAACAGCTCCCTCTCCCCAAGTTCCACAATTGTCTCCCCAATTGTTCCACAATTGCCTTCAAAGAAACGTCCACTTGCCCTTAAGAATATCCCTTAGTTCAAGACCGTTATCAACACCACTCCATCCAAAAGCTATTTGCCAGACCAATCCTATTTCCCTGCCGTTTCCCTTCTATCAGTAACATTTAACTTTCGTGCCCCCTAACTGCTGGGAAATCAGAACAACCCCCTTTTCCTCCGATTTCTCCCTCCCTCCCGTCAAAAAAATGTTTGAGGCATGTCAGTTTATCAGCCCGCGACCTTTTCTATTAACACTGTCTTTAGATTGGCTCCCTGGCACAGGCGGAAAATAAATCTTATTACCCAGGGCTAGTCTGGGTGCCCTGATAGAACAGCTGAGGAGGAAGAAGGAAGGGGAAAAAATATATATGAAAATTTGAAATGGTGGGCCTTGTAATGCCTGCGTATAATTTATTAGCCGGCTAGATTCCCAGGAGGAATAGAAAAATAAAATAAAAATAAAATAAAAGCCAGATGAATGGAAGCTATTAAAATGGATCTCGGAGAGGGAGAAAAACTGGCTTATTTGCCATGGTGCAAGTTGCTTTGTTTAGCTTGTTTATAACTAAGTTCCCCACCTTCGGAGATAATGCAAATCAAGTTCCATCTCATAAATTATGTGACCTTTTCACGCGGCAATCTCCAGGAGATCTAAATGGAAATAAAGCCCAAGATGCACAGCCCTCTTAGATTCTTGGCTGACCTTGTTTATGGCCTAAGCCCAAAGACTTTCATAATCTTCCTTCTTCTTGCTGGAGAACTTTTAATAATGGAGGGCAGGGGGGAAAATGATTTAAGAGCTTCAAAGCAACGGCCAGCCTTTCAAAACCACAGTCCTTTCTTCGCTCTTGGTTTCTTTGACGTTCGGGGCCAAGGAGATAAGATTTTAGGGGATGATAGTCTTCCCTCTGCTCTTTACCAAGACACTTCAGTGGGTGTCCCCAAGAGACATAATAACAGAGTTGGAAGGGACATTGGAGGTCTTCTAGTCTGACCCCCTGCTCAAGCAGGAGACCTTATACCATTTCAGACATATAGTTGTCCAGTCCCTTCTTAAAAACTTAAAAAAAACCAGAGATAAAGCCAGTGGTGGGATTCAGCCAGTTCGCACCTATTCGAGAAAACCGGTTGCTAACTTTCTAAGCAGTTTGGAGAACCGGTTGTTGGATGAAATCTCCTTTTGTTTTTTCCCACTTTACAGGGCTAATCCTGTAAGGAAGGCAGGAAGGAAACATTCTGGTGTTGTTTTTAGCCTCATCTTTATTGCCCTCCGTACAGAAACTGCCTCTCCGGTTAACCCTTATTACACTGTAACAGCTAAGCTGAAGTGCCCATCGACGTGAGTGATGTTGAGTTGGCCACACCCACATGGCCACATGACCACCGAGCCACGCCTACCCAGCTGGTCATTAGGGCAGAGAACCGGTTGTTAAATTATTTGATTCTCACCACTGGATGAAACTTCTGAAGGCAAGCTGTTCCACTGGTTAATTGTTTTCACTGTCAGGAATAACAGAGTAACAAAGTTGGAAGGGACCTTGGAGGTCTTCTAGTCCAATCCCTTGCTCCAGCAGGTGACCCTATACCAGGGCTGACAAACTCCTGGCCGGTGGGGCTGATGTGTCATGTGCTGGCCACTCCCATGCCTGGTTTAACGAAGGGAGAAAAAGTCCTGATATGTCACACGATGCCACCATGACGCGCATTTGACACCCCTGCCCTCAGTGGTGGGATTCAACTGGTGTAACAATCAATTCGTTGAGTGCTCACTTCATGCACATGCACTCTCTTCTTCTTCTTCTTCTTCTTCTTCTTCTTCTTCTTCTTCTTCTTCTTCTTCTTCTTCTTCTTCTTCTTCTCCTCCTCCTCCTCCTCCTCCTCCTCCTCCTCCTCCTCCTCCTCCTCCTCCTCCTCCGCCTCCGCCTCCTCCTCCTCCTCCTCCTCCTCCTCCTCCTCCTCCTCCTCCTCCTCCTTCCTAGTGTATTCCTGAGCCTCCAAACATCAGATTTCTGCAGTGCGTTTGATGTGTACACGCAAGGCCCGATGCACATCAGAGTTGGCCTTCTCTCATCTTCTCTATAATTGGTGCCCCACCAAAATATTGTGTCATTTGTGATGTGGTCAAGAAGGGAGATACCTGATATCTAACAGAGCATGCACATTTCCATGGAGATAGTTTTTGGTCCCTGTTGTTGCTGCCCAGCATTCAGGGCCTTGCATTGCAACCAGGTGGACTTATGACAAACATAGCTAATGGGAAGCCCGGTTCACTTAACAGCCATCTTACTAACTTAACAACTGCAATTACCATGTTTTCCAGAGTATAAGACACACTTTTCCCCCCTAAAAGAAGGTGAAAATTTAGGTGGGTTTTAGACACCGAATGTAGTCTTGCCCACCTGCTGGCCCCTACCCTTTGGCCTCTGCCTCCCAGCAACTTGCCTTCTTGCAACAAACAGCAAACAGCTTGTTTCAGCTTCAGCACAGCTTGATTAGCACAAGCAGCTGATTGTCGGTTGGATCGGCCTCCTGACCATCAGCTGTTTCAGGCTGCAGGGATTGCCATTGCCTATTGCCGCCTCCGTGCACCCTGTTTTCAGCCTCCAAATACCCCATTTTCTGCCCATTCTGATACCTGCAGTCTGGAATGGGTGGAAAATGGGGCACACAGAGACAGAAAACAGAGCATGTGGAAGCTGAAAATAGGACTCATGGAGGCGGCAATAGGCTGTGGCAATCCCTGCAGCCTGAAACAGCTGATGGTCGGGAGGCTGATCCAACTGACAATCAGCTGCTTGTGCTAATCAGACTGTGCTGGAATTGAAACTGAAATACAGTTTGCTGCAAGGAGGCAAATTACTGGGAGGCAGAGGCAGATTTGTTTCCTTGTGCTAATCAGGCTAAACTGAAACTGAAACTAAACAGGCTGTTTGCTATTTACTGCAAGGAGGCAAATTGCTGGAAGCAGGGGTGGGTTCCGTCAGGCACTACTGCTGGTTTGCTTGTGGGCCATTGCATGCATGCATGCATGTGCATGCTTGATGTGTGCTGCATGCACATGCGCAATGCAATAAAAAATGTTCTGCACATGCGCAGAGTTGAAAAACAAGATGGTGGCACCCGGAAAACCATGTCAGATGCGTGGCAGGCCTGGAAAATTGCCAGTTCCAGTGACCCAGGCTGCCATACCACTACTGATTCAGCCAAACTGGTCCGAACTGGTAGGAACCCACCACTGGCTGTGAAACAGAGGCAGATTTTTTTTCTTGTTTTCCTCCCCAAAAGCTAGGTGCGTCTTATAATTTGGAGCATCTTATACTCCGAAAAATACGGTATTCACTTAACAACAAGTGGCAAAGCAGGAGGTAAAATGGGACAAAACTCACTTAAGACATCTCTCACTTAGCAACATAAATTTTGGGTTCAATTCTGGTCC
>NC_138552.1:6759478-6901594 GCF_964273705.1 Natrix helvetica
GTTGAAAATTAATCTGATAATTGTGTTAAGCCACACCTTTGACAATAATTCCATAATCCTTTCTTGCTCCTAAGGTTTGATCCAGCTTTTAAAGATCACAAAGCGTGAAACAAGTGACCCCTTACTGGTTTTCTGATTACTTAAATGCTCGTTGGATTCAATCACTTAATCAAAAGATTAAGTGTTATGAGGTGCACTGACTTAGCTGTTTCCGCTCTAAAGATTTTCTCTACTATTGATAATGTGCAGTACTTTATTTATTTGTGAGAATTCAGATGACATCTGCATGAGATGATTGTCTTCATGTATTTCACCTCCTAACCTCCCAGCCTTCCTTCAAATTTCCCTCACTCTCTCTTAACTTAATGGACTAAGACAGTGGTGGGCAACCTTTTTTTTCAACTGAGCCAAATCTCGCCAAAACCACGATTGAAATTTATTTGGAGAGCCGCATTTTTAAAACCGAAAATACATAGGATGGTACACTGTTTTTAGTTTCAATAAGTTTTTATTGAGAATATTCTGCATGCAAGTATCCACATAGGTCGGGAGGATACAAATAACACAACTAATAAAACAAAAACTTTAGAACGATATTATTTATCGATAACGTTAAATTCCGTAAAATTTGCCTTACAATGTAGAGAAAATTACATCCTGACAATGACTGACAAAGTCACAACCACTAATGTGAACATTGGCCTTGCATTTCCTTGGATAGTTTGAGTAAGTCAGGTTTGTATGTTGTTGTTTTTAATTTCATCTCTCTCTCCCACTTTCTTTTTTTTTTCTTTCTCTCTCTCTGGCTCTTTGACTCTCTCTCCCTCCCTCCCTCCCTCCCTCTCTGTCTCCCTCTGTCATTTTCTCTGGGTGTCTATCTGTCTGTCTCTCTCTCTGTATCTCTCTCTCTCTCTCCTCCTTCCCCCATCTCTGTCACTCTGTGTGTGTGTGTGTCTGTCTGTCTGTCTCTCACTCTGTCTCTCTCCCCTCCCTTCCTCTCTCTCTGTCACTCTGTGTATGTGGGTGTGTCTGTCTCTCACTCATTCACTTAATCACTCACTCTGTGTGTGTGTCTCTCTCTCTGTCTGTCTATCTTTCTCTCCCTCCCTCCCCATCTCTCTCTGTGTGTGTGTGTGTGTGTGTGTGTGTGTCAGTCTCTCTCTGATTCCCTCCCTCATTCCCTCTCTCTGTTCCTCTCTCTGTCTGTCTGTCTCATTCACACACACACACACACTGTGGTCACCTTGTTCAGTGTGTTTCAAATGTGATTGGAACACTCAACAAGGTGACCACAGTGTGTGTGTGTATATGTGTGTGAATGAGACGGACAGACAGAGAGAGGAACAGAGAGAGGGAGTGAGGGAGGGAATCAGAGAGAGACTGACAGAGACGAATCAGAGACGTACTTTTAACTACCTGGCAGCGGCGTTTTGCCTTGGGGGGCTCCTCAGAACTTCCCAAGACTTCGGAGGGAAGTTTACAGCCCTCCCTCGGAACGCTTCGGAGGGAAGCTTCTGCAAAAGCCCGGGCGATTGACAACAAGTCTCCCAGGCTGTAATTTTCCGAGCTGTGCGCACGCGCCTGTTTTCCACGGCGTGGAGCAGCGGCGAGATTCTGCGCTGCGAGCGATGATTCCAGGGGCCATCCGGGAAGATGAGGAACGCAAGGGGGGACCCTGCCCCCCCACTGATGGCCCCCGGAATCATCGCTCGCCGCACAGAATCTCGCCGCTGCTCCACGCTGTGGAAAACAGGCGCGCGCGTACAGCTCGGCAAATTACAGCCTGGGAGACTTGTCACTTGGCTTTTGCAGAAGCTTCCCTCCGAAGCCCGAGAGGAGGGAGGGGAGCGGGCGCCCGGCACACTGAAGAGCCGCATTAAAATGTGTAAAGAGCCGCATTTGGATCGCGAGCCGCGGCTTGCCGACCACTGGACTAAGAGAATAACAGAGTTGGAAGGGACCTTGGAGGTCTTCTAGTCTAACCCACTGCTCAAGCTGAAAACTCTATACCATTTCAAACAAATGGCTGCACAATCTATTTTTGAAAACCTCCAGTGATGGAAGCACCCACAACCTCAATCAATCAGAATAGAGCGGGAAGGGATCTTGGAGGTCTTCTAGTCCAACCCCCTGCTCAAGCAGGAGACCCTATACCATTTCAGACTAGTGATTGTCCAGTCTCTTATTAAAAACCTCCATTGATGAAGCATCCATAACTTCTGGAGGCAAGCTGTTCCATTGGTTAATTGTCCTCACTGTTAGGAAGTTTCTCCTTAGTTCCAGGTTGTTTCTCTCCTTGATTAGTTTCCATCCATTGTTTCTTGTCCTGCCTTCTGGTGCTTTGGTAAATAAGTTGACTCCTTCCTCTTTGTGACCACCTCTCAAATATTGGAATACTGCTATCATGTCACCCCTAGTCCTTCTTTTCTCTAGACTAGCCAAACCCAAATCCTGCAACTGTTCTTCATATGTTTTATCGTCCACAGAGTAGAGGCTATAACGTGTGAAGAACGTTGCAGGAAATGGATATGTCTAGTTTAATGAAAAGAAGGACTAGGGGAGAAATGATAGCAGCGTTCTAATATCTGGAAGATGTTGGATAACCATTTGTCTGAAATAGTATAAGGTTTCCTGTCTAGGCAGGTGGTTGGACTAGAAGACCCCCAAGGTCCCTCCCAACTCTGTTATTCTATTCTATTCTATTCTATTCTATTCTATTCTATTCTATTCTATTCTATTCTATTCTATTCTATTCTATTCTATTCTATTCTATTCTATTCTATTCTATTCTATTCTATTCTATTCTATTCTATTCTATTCTATTCTATTCTATTCTATTCTATTCTATTCTATTCTATTCTATTCTATTATTCTAATGTTTTCGTCTCCAGGACTTTAATCATCTTACTTGCTCTTTTTTGACTTTTTCCAAAGTCTCAACATCTTTTTTTTTATCATGGGGAGACCAAAACTGGATGCGGTATTACTTTGGGAAGTAAGTGATTCCACTGATTCATTCTTCTCAATGTCAGGGAATTTCTCCTTAGTTCTAGGTTGGATCTCTCCTTCATAAGCTTTCACCCATTTATATCCTGATCTCTGATACTTTGGAGAATAAGTCTATGCCCTCTTCTCTGTAATACCTGGGGGCGGGCTGGGGGTTCACAGGCTTTTGGGAGAACCTCTAGCTAAGATTCTCTGCAGTTTGGAAAACTCCCAAATCTCACGCCTCTCCCAGGAGTCGCCACGCAGCCCATTTTGGATGTAAGTAAGTGCAAGGCGCACATGGAGGCTTGGGTAGGGCAAAAAATGGACCTTTCGGAAATTCGGGAAGCCTGGAAATGGGCCCCTTTCCGTCCTCCAGAGGGCCTCTGGAGTCTGGGGAGGCCATTTTTGCCCTCCCAGAGGTTCAAAGCAAACCTCCAGAGCTCGGAGAGGGCAAAAACACCCCCTGCTGCTATGGTGCAGGAGGCCGACCAGGCCATGCCTAGCATGGCCACGCCCACCCATCAACTGGGAAGAAGACCCCTTGCTACAATTTTTGAAGCCCACCCCTGGTGATAGCCCCTCAAGTATTGGAAGAGTGCTATCATGTCCTTCCTAATCCTTCACTTCAATAGACTAGACATACCAAACTCCACCCTGTGTCAGTGTTCCAAATATCATCCAGAATTAAATCAGAGTTCAAGGCTTAGCTTCCATCAGAGTTTCAATTTAATAAGAGAGACGTTTTGGTACAATCTGTGGGAACCCAAATCTGACTCTAGAAAGAGTGCAGAGAAGAGCAACAAAGATGATTAGGGGACTGGAGACTAAAACATATGAAGAACGGTTGCAGGAACTGGGAATGTCTAGTTAAATGAAAAGAAGGACTAGGGGAGACATGATAGCAGTGTTCCAATATCTCAGGGGTTGCCACAAAGAAGAGGGAGTCAAACTATTTTCCAAGGAACCTGAGGGTAGAACAAGAAGCAATGGGTGGAAACTAATCAAGGAGAGAAGCAACTTAGAACTGAGGAGAAATTTCCTGACAGTGAGAACAATTAATCAGTGGAACAGCTTGCCTCCAGAAGTTGTGAATGCCCCAACACTGGAAGTCTTTAAGAAGATGTTGGATAGCTGTTTGTCTGAAATGGTATAGGGTTTCCTGCCTAGGCAGGGGGTTGGACTAGAAGACCTCCAAGATCCCTTCCAACTCTACTATTGTATTGTATTGTATTGAAAGCTTCCTGGGTTCCCCACCCAGTTGAAAGTTCATGATCTTGTCCCCACACCCACAAGTTTATCCCATGGTCCAATCTTCCTCTGCCACGCCGGCAGTTCCGCCCATCCAGTTCCGGTCAGGTGCAGAGATACAGAGATAAAGAATGACCTTGATTTCTAGAAAGGATTTTTTTTTTATTTTGAAAACAAAGACATTCTACTCCTTACTGTTCCCTACTCCCAATTCCCCACTAATGAATAGCATAGTAAAGAGAGAGAGAGAGAGAGTGTGGCAGGCCAAAGATCCTAAAAGGAATATAACTGCAGGCCTAACACCATGTTTATTGTGTGGTGCAACTTGTTGGTCTTCGCTGCGTAGTTTCCAGGGTCTCCAGATTTTTATTTTTTGTCTGATGATGACCAGAAGTGGACTTTTTAATGCAACAGGACTTTCTTCTTTGGAAATGTACCCAAGAGTATCCCCGCAGATCTCAGAAAAAGATCCAAATCCCACTCCCCCACCCCCTCTGGCTCTAAATATCAAGGATTTCTCACAAATCATTCTTTACATCCAGCAAGCTTTATCGAATGTTTAGTCTTTTTTCCCCTCTCTTTCCTGACCTTTTGGGATTTTTGCAGACTTTGGTAGCTGTTGTGTGTGCAGCCTCATTGCCCTTAAAAAAAATCTATAATAAATGTCTGCCAGATATTGCTGTAACAGGATAACATATTACCCCTAGTCCCGGGATCAATCAAACCCAAGTAGCCGGGATTCAATACATCTTGTCTAACAGATGTGAAATTTACGGAATAAATTAAGGAGAACTTTGCAGAAGCCTGGAAACATAAATTAGATACACTAAACTGTTAGGACTTCATGAACTGGATAAAGCTTCGAAGAGAATGCAAGAATCTGGCTGGTGTTTAAGAATGGAGAGACAGACAGAGGGATAAAGCATTGTCCACATGGGGAAATATACCCATAATTTGTCTTCAAACAGGACAGGATGTGCATGGTTTATGGAAATACTTTCCAAGAAGGCTTAGGGATTTAGCACAGTCTAAGATGATGTTGTGCATTTTCCAGCCAATATGTAGAAAAACCTTGGGGAGCATTCATTTATTCCCATCCAGAGGGTAATGTGGAAGTCTGAGAAAATGCAGCACGGACAACACTTCAGTTGCTTCAGGCCACCTGAAAATATTTCACAGACTGCACGGGGGAATCGGATTTCTAGCTAGGAATAAATCATTGTTAGAAATTCTCGAACAGGGCATAGGGTGGATATATGCCAAAATAACACGGGCTTCTGTATAGAGGCAGATATTTGATCTATGTTTCATCAAACTTAATTCCCTCCTAATTGGATTGGGATGGAAGGACAGTTGTGACACACCATCCCCATTCTTGGCCCTCTACATTTTCAGATGTTGAGACGCCTCATTTGATTGATTTATTAGGTACCATCAACTCGGTGTCTGCCAATTAGTAACATAGATAAATAACAGAGCATGTTATCTCTTAGTAGCATAGATAGCTCTTCTGGATGGTCTCTGAGCTTGGTTGTTTTCTTGCAGATGTTTCATTACTCAACTAGGTAACGTTATCAGTGCTAGAAAGGGGTGGGGTTTGTGGAGAGGAGCAGGAGAAGGAGGACGAGGACGATGACTGTAGGATCCTTGGTGCTCTCTGAGCTTGCTTGTTTTCTTGTAGGTGTTTCATTACTCAACTAGGTAGCATCATGAGTGCTAGTTTAATGAAAAGAAGGACCAGGTGAGACATGATAACAGTGTTCCAATATCTCAGGAGCTGCCACAAAGAAGAGGGGGTCAAGCTATTCTCCAAAGCACCTGAGGGCAGGACAAGAAGCAATGGGTGGAAATTAATCAAGGAGAGAAGCAACCTAGAATTGAGGAGAAATTTCCTGACAGTGAGAACAATTAATCAGTAGAACGACTGACTTTCCTCCAGAAGTTGTGGGTGTTCCAACACTGGAAGCTTTTAAGAAGAGATTGGACAACCATTTGTTTGAAATGGTAGAGGGTCTGCTTGAGCCGGGCGTTAAACTAGAAGACCTCCAAAGTCCCCTCCAACTCTATGCTATGCTGTTGTACTGTGCTGTACTGTTCTACTCTACTCTACTCTACTCTACACTACTCTACTCTACTCTACTCTACTCTACTCTACTCTACTCCACTCCACTCCACTCCACTCCACTCCACTCCACTCCACTTCACTCCACTCCACTCCATTCCATTCTATTATGATTTTGGTTTCCTAGCTTGGACTACCCTCAAGGGCCGCTAGTTCTTTAGAATGTTGTCTCTGTGTCTTTTCTAGAAACTCCAAGTAATGTAAGATATCCCATTCCACAGCCAGTTATCTGGGAGAAATTAAGCAGCTGCGTTAAACCTCTGCTAAAAGACTCTGGGGTATGTTCACCAGAAGGTTGGCAGTTTGAGGGGGATATCATGGCCTAGTGGTTAAGACACTGGGCTTGTTGACCAGAAGCTGGCAGTTCGAGTACCAGGTGACAGGGTGAGTTCCTGTCCTTGCTCCAGCTCCTACCCACCTAGTGGTTTGAAAGCAGGTGTCTTAGTCAAAAAGTAGAGGAGCACAGTGCCTCATGTCAATAGAATGCTGGGATGGAGGATAGCAAGCCTGCGTTTGAGACCCGAGTGCTGCCGTGGGGTGGGGTTGAGCTCCTGTCCTTCATTCCAGCTCCTGCTGGGGACATGAAAGTAGTTACCAACTGGGTATTTCCCAGGCAATGGTGATGTCGCTGATGAATCCTTTCAACCCAGAAGTGCCTTAGTGCTTCTGACATGAGTGCTATGCTAGACAGAAAGCTAGACAGAAAGCTAGACATGTATAGAAAGAGAAGGAGAGAGGGTAGGAGGGGGAAGAGGAAGAGAGGAGTACGGGAGAGGCAAAGGAAGAAGGAAAGAGGAAAGGAGAGGAAGTAGGAAAGGGATAGAAAGAGAAGGAGAGAGGGTAGGAGGGGGAAGAGGAAGAGAGGAGTAGGGGAGAGGTAAGGGAAGTAGGAAAAGAGAGGAGGAAGGAAGAAAGTAGAGAAGGGAGAGAGGGTGAAAAGAAAAAAAATAGAGTGGTGATAAACACAAATAGATGTATGGGATGGTAAGAAAAGCTACCCAGAATGTATATTTTAACATTTTATATGGAAAAAAACAATGATGTAAAAGTGATAAAGATAACTAAGAAAAATAACTTTGTGAATGTATACCTGTAACTATATATAAGAGAATAAAAATAAAAATAAAAACTTTCAAAAATAGATAAATAGATACCACTTTGGTGGGAAGGTAATAGCGTTCCATGCATCTCGCCATACAGTCATGTGTGTAGTTTGTGTGTCTTTGTGTGTGTGTGTGTGTGTGTATACAGTCCACATGACTGTGGTCAACGCTGGTTCCCTCGGTAAGGACACAGAGATGAGCCCCACCTGATAGAATTGAACACAACTGGAGAGGGAAATCTTTGCCTTTATCTTAAAATAAATCCACGGGATATGTTGCATGGCCTGATGAGAGTTTGGAATTACCTTGAAAACGTTGGAAGAAATGTCCTTTTCGGTTCAGTTCCAAGTGGGGAGAAAGACCCTGGAAACATGGAGGAAAGATGGTTTGAATGGTGGACAGGATCACATGCCTTGAAGATGTTGAGTGAAGAAGAAAAAAAATGGGGAGAGATGCTGAGAGTGCCTGAGTTTTATATCCTCTGTTGGGCTTTGAATGTGAACTTGTATTCTGATTGGTTGTCAGACTCCCATGGGGTCATGCAGGGGAAACTCTGTAGGTTGACCTGAGTCCTAGGCTTGGTTGATGCTTGCTGGGTGATGATGTAATGAAAGGGGGTTGGGCAATTCCTCCTATGGTTCTGGCTGAAGAAGGTAGAACTTTGTTATGTAGAATTGACTGGCTCGGGCCTTAATGGCCCGTTGACAAAGTGGTTGGTGATGGTGGTTGAGTTTCTGCCTTCCTTTTTAGGGGAAATATTCTGCCCTTTTAATATTTCCTGAAATATTTCATTTTTCTAGGAGAGGGGCAGTGGTGGGTTTCTGCCGGATCGCACCGGATCGCGCGATCCGGTTGGCCAATGAACCCGGAAGTAAGTTTCCTGCCCTGCCCCTTTCACGGGACGGCGCTTGCCTGCGCTCCACCAGCTCGGGCGCGACCGGAGAAGTTTCTCTTCTCAGAAATGTCTTCAGTGGAGCGGTGGCAGCCTGCGTCCCTTTCAGGAGCTCTACTAAGGAAGCTTCTCCAATCGCACCCAAGCTGGTTCATGCTGCAGAGACGAAATGCCAGCCTTCGGGTTGCAAACCCCACCTGCCTCCCCTTCGCACCTCTTGCAGCTGCCAGTTGCTCGGGAAAGGCGGGAGGCTTCAGCTGGCCAACTTGTGTAAGACAAGACAGGCAAGCTGGTGGGCGCATGCCCAGGACAACGTAGAAGGTGCAGAATCAGCTCTGTCTGAAGGCGAGAAGGCTCGGAGCTACCACCACCCCTGCTTGGATCCTCTTCTTTAGGGGTCAGCAGAGGATCGGCTGCGACAGCCTTGCAGAGCAGCGCGCGGAGTCCGTCTCTCTCCTCCTCCTACCAGCCAAAGGAAAAGCCCCGGGAAGACGGGCTCCACGCGCTGCTCTGCAAGGCTGTCGCAGCCGATCCTCCGCTGACCCCTAAAGAAGAGGATCCACCACCGCTTCTTCTTTAGGGGTCAGCGGAGGATCGGCTGCGACAGCCTTGCAGAGCAGCGCGCGGAGTCCGTCTCTCTCCTCCTCCTACCAGCCGAAGGAAAAGCCCCGGGGAGACGGGCTCCACACGCTGCTCTGCCGGGCTGCAGCGCGCGGAGCCCGTCTCCCCGGGGCTTTTCCTTCGGCTGCAGGAGGAGGAGAGAGAAGCCACTTCGGCTGCAGCACAGCGGAGGATCGGCTGTGACAGCCTTGCAGAGCAGCGCAAGGAGTCCGTCTCTCTCCTCCTCCTACCAGCCGAAGGAAAAGCCCCGGGGAGACGAGCTCTGCGCACTGCTCTGCCGGGCTGCAGCGCGTGGAGCCCGTCTCCCCGGGGCTTTTCCTTCGGCTGCAGGAGGAGGAGAGAGAAGCCACTTCGGCCTTCGGCTGCAGCACAGCGGAGGATCGGCTGCGACAGCCTTGCAGAGCAGCGCACGGAGTCCGTCTCTCTCCTCCTCCTACCAGCCGAAGGAAAAGCCCCGGGGAGACGAGCTCTGCGCGCTGCTCTGCCGGGCTGCAGCGCGTGGAGCCCGTCTCCCCGGGGCTTTTCCTTCGGCTGCAGGAGGAGGAGAGAGAAGCCACTTCGGCCACTCTCTTCCAGACGCCCAGCTGGGACCGAAAAGGTGCCCTTTTGACCAAGACCAACTGGAAGGTATGTGTGTGTGAGAGGGGGGGGGAAAGTGAGAAAGAAAGAGTAAGAGAGAAAGGAAGGAAGGGAGAGAGAGAGAAAGAGAGAGAGAGACAAAGATAGAAAGAGAAAGAGAAAGAAAGAGAAAGAAGGAAAGAGAAAGAAAGAACGTTGGAGAGAGAGACACAAGAAGGATGGAGGGAAGGGAGGGAGGAGGGAGGAAATAAGTGGGGGAGAGAGACAAGAAAGAAAGAAAGAAGGAAGGAAGACAGAGGAAGAGAAAGGAAAGAAAGAAAGAGGGAAAGAGAGGCACAAGAAGGAATGAAGAAAGAAAGTAAGTGGGGGAGAGAGACACAAGAAAGAAAGAAGAAGGAAGAAAGAAAGGAAGAGGGAGAGAGACACACAAGAAAGGAAGGAAGGAAAGAAAGGAAGGAAAGAAAGAGGGAGAGAGAGACACAAGAAAGAAAGGAAGAAGGAAGGAAGAAAGAAAAAGGAAGAGAACTTATGATCACAATTGAGCCCAAAATTTTGGTTCCTAAGCAAGAGCATTGTTAAATGAGTTTCACCACATTTACAAGTTGGTCACTCCCACCCGGTCACATGACTGCTAAGCCACGCCCACAAAATAGGCCACACCTACGGAATAGGTTCCAAAAAAATTTGAAACCCACCACTGGAGAGGGGTGGGTGCTAACTTCCCACAAAAGAAGAAAAAAGAAGCCTCTTTCTAAATGATCTCAAGGACAAAAGGAGATGAAATGTTATCTCTTTCCTCTCTTTAACAATTTGCAGACTTTATGAATTCCTTGGTTTTTATGCTTCCATTAAACAACTCCTCTGCTCTTCACCCTCCGATTTGGCCTATTGATGCGACTACATAAAAATCATGGGTTTGAAAAATTGTCTCTTTTTCCACCCCGAGAAATAGGTAAAAAACAGTCCACCCATTTGCTCTCTGAGAAAAGGAGGTGGAGAACTTCAAAGAGTTATTTGCACCCCAATCAGGAAGAAAACAGGATTCCTTTACGTTTGAACTTTATTTAATTTTTTTAAAATAAAAAAAACCCCGATAAATAAATCAAAACTCAGTTATCCTTTGAACAGTTGCTTGTGGCTGAATTTTGTAAGGTAGTTTGGGTTTACACACACACACACACACACACACACACACACACACACACACACACACGAAAACCAACACACCATGCATGCGAGGAATAATTCTCTGCAAAAATTGCATATATTCATTTATCTACTGCAACCAAAGTCAGTGATATAATGGAAAGTCATTTGCACAAAAGGGTACTTTGGAGGGAATTACAGTGCCGATTTGGAGAAATGTGCCCTAAAATGCAAATTATATACATGCATATGTGAATTTCTTAAAAAGAAACTATACTCAAATGTTGGGAATGAGGTGAACTGAATTTGCCAGGGACCAATGAGAATGTGGCTGGATCAAGATGATGGAATATCTTGTCTTATGTCCTGACCACAATAAAGAAATAAAACGGATTATTTTTTCATATCCCAAAGAATAAACGGCAAGGAAAATTGTTCTGTCGGCAAAATAATTTGCAAAGAAGGGGAAAAAAGAAAGGAAAAAATAAGAATATATGATTGTATATAATGGTATTGATAGCGCCTGGTGCCCCTTTTCTCCCTAGATTAAAATTATTGAAGCTAAATTAGTATAGGTTTAGGACACAATATTTTAAAGAAACAGTTTGTTTCTTAAACAATAAACTAGTTGTTTATTAAAATTGTTTGCCACCATCGTATCACAAGATGACTCTGGGTGACTTGCAATTGGAAGAAATGTCCATCTTGGTTCAGTTCCAAGTGGGGGGAAAAGACACTGGAAACATGGAGGCAGCTGGGAAAGATGGTTTTAATGGTGGACGGGATCACATGCCTTGAAGATGTTGAGTGAAGAAAAAAAGGGGAAGAGATTCTGAGAGGGCCTGACTTTTATACCCTCTCTGGGCTTTTGAATTTGAGCTTGTATTCTGATTGGTTATCAGACTCCCATGGGGCCATGCAGAGGCAACTCTGTAGGTTGACCGGAGTCCTAGGCTTGGTTGATGCTTGCTGGATGATGTAATCTTCCCAGGTGCCATGTGGTGAGATGGATAGAGGACTAATCCTACCTTTGCTAGATCTTGGGTGAGAGCATTTGCCTATGAATAGATCTAGCCACCTCTTTATCTCTCATCTGCTGTGGACTATTGAGTATGGTAGGGGCAATTAAGAGTGAGTCTGCTTCCTGCCTAAAAACATGTTTCTCCATTTCTAATCCAGGAAATATAATCTTCTGCCTTTTTCATATTTCCTAGAATATTTCATTTTTCTAGGAGAGGGGTGGGTGCTAACTTCCTACAGTATGTTAAAAAGAATAAAACAGCACAAAAAGATGTATACAGAAGGGGATATAGCCTATAAAAATACAAATTACCAGCTATAACTAAAATAAATAGTTGTGATGTCCTTGAAAGTTCAAAGACCCTGCTACTCGTAAAACTTCGCCATGCCCTGTTTTCAAACGATTAGGATTCTGACATGGTCAAAAATTGCCTTTGGAAAGATTTCTTACCTGTAAGATTAATGGCAAACTTGGAGAATGGTACGTCATAGGGGGAGAACTTATCTTAGTTCTAAGAAAATCACAACTGTCTCCCTCCTGCTGGACCAGGAAATCAGAGATGTGAACATTTTTTATTTGTTAAAAAAGATGTGTAAATGGACATTAGTGTCATTGCTGGGAAAGGGAAATTGGATGGAGACATATCTCAGGCACAATCAAAGTTTAGGAAGAAATGTCCTTCTGGGTTCAGTTCCAAGTGGGGAAAAAGAAACATGGAGGCTGCTTGGAATGATGGTTTAATGGCGGACAGGATCACATGGCTTGAACTTCTGAACAGAAAAGGGGGATCACATGTTTCCAGATGTTGGGTGAAGACAAAGAGTCTGAGATGCTGAAAGTCCCTGGTTTTATACCCTCTCTGGGCTTTGATCTTGAGCTTGTATTCTGATTGGTTGTCAGACTCCCATGGGGTCATGCAGGAGCAACTTCTAGGCTGTGCTTTGAGTCCATGTTTGGATGAGCATTGCTTCTTCCCAGGTGCCCTGTGGTGAGATGGGTAAAGGGCTAATACTATAGCCTTAATCCCATCACCCATGAGCTGAAGGGGGCTGAAAGGGGGAGGTCTTTGTTATGTAGAATAGACTGACCCAGGCTTTTTAATGGCCCACTGACAAAGGAGGGGGATATTAAGAGTGAGTCTGTTTCCTGCCTAAAAACATGTTTCTCCATTTCTGATCTGGGGAAATATAATATTCTGCCTCTTCAACAATTCCCAGGATATTTCATTTTTCTAGGAGAGAGGTGGGTGCTAACTTCCTACAGAAGGATCAGAAAACGGATTCAACTCGACAGCCAGGATTTCTCCCTTACAACAATATTTCTCCATCTGATGCTTTTCAGCTGATATTTCATTCTTCCTGGGAAATATGGATCAAGAATAGAAGTGGACAATCTACAAATATCTGAGACATTTGTGGTCTCCAGCTTCTTTGGGGACCCTGAGATTTGCATTGGAGATGAGAAGTTTGAAGGTGTTGGAAGAAATGTCCTTCTGGGCTCAGTTCCAAGTGGGGAGAAAAACAATGGAAACATGGAGGCTGCATGGAAAGATGGTTTAATGGTGGACAGGACCATATGGATTTTTTTGACCTCGGCAAAGGAAAAGCACATGGGTGGGAGTGAGAGAGAGATTTATACCTTCTCTTGGGCCCTGCCTTGGAGCTTCCTGTTCCTGTGTAAGAAATGTATTCTGATTGGTTGTCAGACTCCCATAGGGCCATGCAGGGGTAACTTTGTAGTGTCTTGAGTCCCAAGCTTGGTTGAATCTTGCTGGGTGATGTCATCTCCCCAGGTGCCATGTGGTGAGTTCTGTTGCTAGATGAGTAGAGGGCTAATCCCACCTTTGTTGGATTTTGGGTGAGGGCATTTGCTTATGAATAGACCTAGCCATCTCTTTATCTATTAAGTGAGGACATCTGCTGTGGGCTGTTGAGGAGGGCGGGGGGCTATTAAGAGTGAATCTGCTTCCTGCCTAAAAACATGTTTCTCCATTTCTCACCAGGGAAATATAATATTCTGCCTTTTTAATATTTCCTAGAATATTTCATTCTTCCAGGAGATGGGTGCGGTATGTCCCGGGTCTCCTCTGGGGGTGGCCGCATCAAGGCGGACCCACTCAAGGGGAATGAAGACAAACACACGGTTTTTCCTCGGGGCGAGTGGGCCCAGAATGAATTCCAGACCCCCCTTTTATTAGCAGCGTAATCAGAAACAAAAGCATCTGAATTATCATTGGTTACATACAATACATTTGCCTGTCACTCAAGCGGTGCTTCTTGGTGTTAGTATCTTATCAGCTAGGACTGTGTGTTCCCTAGGCTGCTTTAGCCTGGAAAGTCTCCGTTGTGCATTGTTCTATTTTGCAGACACAGCTTTCTAGATGGGTCCTCCCAGTGGGCATCCAGCTCAACCCGCATTCAATACTCAATTTATTTCAGTCCCAAATTCCGTATATGTGTTCCAATCAGGAAAACTGATCTGCACACATACCATGGCGACCTCATTCCCACAGATGGGTGGTTGCTGACTTCCTACAAAGGGAAAGCTTTCAAAAGGCTTGAAGCAAATAATAATAAAAACATGGAACAACTTACAATGCCATCAAACATCCATCTCTGCCTATCCCAAATTTGGGAAGGACTCGACAGGTGGATAAAATGCCAAATCCTGTCTGGATGACTAAGCAACCAAGCATAATAATAAGACTCATCCAGTGATGGGATTCAATTTTTTTTACTACCGGTTCTGTGGGCGTGGCTTGGTGGGCGTGGCAGGACAAGGATACTGTAAAATCTCCATTCCCTCCCCATTCTGTTAATTTACATGTTCCTAACTTTACATCTCCTCCTGCTCCAAAACAGAGGATTTGGAAATGATTTCACCCTTCACCTAACCTGGCAGCATCATGAACAGAATAGAATAGAATAGAATAGAAGAGAAGAGAAGAGAAGAGAAGAGAAGAGAAGAGAAGAGAAGAGAAGAGAAGAGAACAACAGAGTTGGAAGGGACCTTGGAGGTCTTCTAGTCCAACTCCCCGCTTAGGCAGGAAACCCTACACCACTTCAGACAAATAGTTATCCAACATCTTCTTTAAAATGCCCAGTGTTGGAGCATTCACAACTTCTGGAGGCAAGTTGTTCCACTGATTAATTGTTCTCACTGTCAGGAAATTTCTCCTTAATTCTAAGTTGCTTCTCTCCTTGATCAGTTTCCAACCATTGCTTCTTGTCCTGCGTTCAGGTACTTTGGAGAATAGGTTGACTTCTCTTTTTTGTGGCAGCCCTTGAGATATTGGAAGACTGCTATCATGTCTTCCTTAGTCCTTCTTTTCATTAAACCAAAACTGATGCAATATTCCAACTGTGGCCTTACCAAGGCATTGAAACCTGTTCTGACCCCCCTTCCTCCGTTGCCCACACAGCACACACACTCCGGAACAGTACAAGGGAACAAGGTTTATTACACCAACAGACAAGAGGCTTTGTGGCAGCAAGCCACCAAGACAGAACTCACAAAGACAGCACACACAAAAGCAGCAATCCAGCTTGCCAGGATCCCAGACTAGAGTTGCTGTCCAAAGTCCTTTGTTGATTGCTACGCCGAGCCTCTCCAGAGTCAACCCTTTTATAACCTAAAAAGGGCGTCTCCCAAACAGCACCTGAGAGCTCTTTACTGCCTATAATTACGCCCACGCTCCATGCGTTTGTGGGCGCGCCGGAAACGGGCATCTCGAAACGCCCTACTAAGTCCTGAGTCACTATCCTCTCCGCTGCTCCAAGGCAGGGCATCGGGAGTCCTCCTCCTCTCGCTCTCACCGCTGCTCCATGCCTCTGGCGCCACCTGGTGGCCGACCAGACTCTCGGATTCCTGCTCAGCCTCCGAATCCTGTCCAGGATCGCACCTCTCCTCTGGAGCTGACTCGTATGGAGTCTCACTCTCGGAGTCTGGTGACAGCGGCATCGGCTGGGCCACAACACTATCCCTCACCGCAGGGCCCTTCCCCCGGGCCTGACGCTCGGGATGCGGTCGAGAGGGAAATTGTCCATGATAGGCCCGCACCAAAGCTGGAGCATGCACAGCCATCGCATCGGTCCAGGACCCCCCGTCCGAATCCTCGTCCGCCCAGTCGACCAAATACTGGAACCGACCCTTGAGCCATCTCGAGTCACGGATCCGGGTCACTCTGTGCGATGGCCGTGCGTGCACCTCAGGCGACGACGGCAGGGGTGAAGAGGGACGTCGGAGAGGACAATCCGACCGCTCAGGGATCAGGAGCGAGCGATGGAACACCGGGTGTACTCGCATCGAGCGCGGGAGGGTCAGGCGATAGGCCACCGGACTGATAACGGCCTCCACAGGGAACGGCCCCAGATACCGGTGGTCCAACTTCCTCGTAGGCCGGTGGGACGGAAGATGCCGCGTGGACAACCACACGCGATCACCCACGGCCAATTCCGGCACCGCACGGCGAGACCTGTCCGCCACCCGCTTGTAATCCTCCTTCGCCTGATTCAAGTAGCGGCGCCCCATCTGGTGAACTGCCTGAAGCTCAGAGAGGAAATCCTGCGCTGCGGGGACCGGAGAGTCCACGGGGGTGAGAGGGAAAAAACGAGGGTGGTACCCGACGTTCGCCATGAAAGGCGTCGTCCGTGTGGAGGAGTGCTGCGAGTTGTTGAACGCAAACTCCGCCACGGTGAGGTACTCCACCCAATTGTTCTGCTGCTGGTTCACGAAGCAGCGCAGATATTGTTCCAGAATCCCAATCACCTTCTCTGTCCCTCCATCGGTTTCGGGATGGTGCGCCGAGGACAGACAAACTTGAACGTCAAGAGCGGCCATCAGCCCTTTCCAGAACTGGGCCGTGAATTGTGTACCACGATCGGAGACGACCCGGTCAGGTAGGCCGTGCAGCCGGAACACATGCTGGATGAACATGCGGGCGGTGGCACGGGCTATCGGCAATCTCCGGCAGGGGATGAAATGCGCCATCTTGGTGAGCATGTCCACCACCACTAGGACCGTAGTGAAACCGGACGACGGAGGCAGTTCCATCAAGAAGTCCATGGACACGGCTCCCCAGGGTCTGTCCGGGGTCGGAAATGGCTGTAGCAAGCCTGGAGGAGCTCCAGTCGCTGATTTGGCCTGTCGACACTGCACACATGACATGACGTACGTCTGCATGTCGTGTCGCAGGCGAGGCCACCAAAACGTACGGGAAACCAGGTGCAAAGTTTTGAACAGGCCAAAGTGTCCCGCTGCCAGAGTGTCATGACATTGGGAGAGAACCAATCCACGGAGCGGTCCTGCAGGCACGTAGAGCTGATCCCGATACCTCAAAAGGTCCTCGTCAAAGGTCCACGGGGATGTCGGCCCTACCTCTGCCCGCCGTTGTTCCACCCACTCGTCGTTTCGCTGTGCATTCCGTATCAACGACCGTAAATCCACGGGTTCCTGGATTGCAGCGAAGGACTCGACGGGTAGGACTGTCCGGGGGGGCAGTGAGTCAGCAGGGTCTGAGTACTCCGGCTTTCTAGACAGGGCATCCGCCCTCTGGTTCAAGGCACTGGGGATATACGTGACCTTGAAGTGGAACCGGGCAAAAAACAGAGACCACCGGATCTGGCGCTGATTGAGCTTCCGCGCTGTTGTCAAAAACTCCAGATTCCGATGGTCTGTCCGGACTTCGACCTGATGCCTGGCCCCCTCCAGGTGATGTCGCCAGGCTTCGAACGCCGCCTTGATAGCCAGCAACTCCTTCTCCCAGATGGTATAATTGCGCTCGGAAGGATTGAGTTTCCGAGAGTAATAGGCGCAAGGGAAAAGGGTGCCATCAGGGGCGTGAGCCTGCAATAACACCGCCCCCACCGCGATGTCGGACGCATCCGCCTCGACTACAAAGGGGCGATGGGGATCAGGGTGTTTCAAGATCGGCTCCTTTGTAAAAGCGCGCTTCAAGGCCACGAACGCTTGTTGTTCCGTGGATCCCCAGTGAAACGGCACTTTCTTTTGCAGGAGCCGAGTGAGGGGCGCGGTCAAGAAAGCAAAGCCGGGGATGAAGGACCGGTAGTAGTTGGCAAACCCGAGGAGTCTCTGAACGTCTTTCATCCATCGAGGAGATTGCCAAATTCGTAATGCCTCCACCTTGCCTGGCTCCATCGCAATTCCTTCAGGGGATATACGGTGCCCCAGGAACTCGATGGTGGTCTGCCAGAACTGACACTTCTCCAGCTTGGCAAACAAGCGATGCTTTCGAAGGCGCTGCAAGACCTGACGCAAATGCTGTTGATGATCCTTCCGAGACGTAGAGTAGATCAAGATGTCGTCCAGGTAGATGACGACAAACTGATCCAAAAGGTCCCGAAAGATATCGTTCATAAAATGTTGGAAGACAGCTGGGGCATTGGTCAACCCGAACGGCATGACCGTATACTCAAAATGTCCGTATCGGGTGCCAAAAGCTGTCTTCCATTCGTCCCCCGCCCTGACTCGAACCAGATTGCAAGCTCCACATAAGTCCAGTTTTGTAAACACCACGGCTTCCCGGAGCCGCTCCAACAACTCGGGAATCAGAGGCAACGGGTAGCGATTACGGATCGTGATGGCGTTCAAGCGCCGGTAATCGCAACAAAGTCTTAGATCCCCGGTCTTCTTTTTGACGAACAAAACCGGGGCAGACAAGGGTGAAGACGAAGGCCGGATAAAACCCCGGGCCAGGTTCTTGTCAAGGAAGTCCCGCAATGCGGCCAACTCCGGTTCAGACATGGAGTATAGGCGGCCCGTCGGGAGTTTCGCATCAGGTACCAGGTCAATGGGACAGTCGTAAGGCCGGTGCAGTGGCAGTTGATCGGCCTCCTGCTCGCTAAACACGTTTGCGAACTCCGCTAAATCCGGCGGCACTGTCACCTCGGCCGAACTGGGCACCTGAGCCGCGCAAACATGACGGGTATGGTCCACGCATTGCAAGGACGGGAACGAGATGCGGTTCTGCGACCAGTGGATCTGGGGATCGTGCGCCCGCAGCCAAGCCAAGCCCAACACCACGGGGAAATGCAGACCCGAAGCCACGTAAAATTGAATGGCCTCCTCATGCTCCCCGAGGATCAGGCACAAAGGCTGCGTGGCGTTCTTGATGGGCCCAGACAGAAGCACCCGGCCGTCAATGGTCTCCACTCGCATCGGAGGGTCTACCGGGCACAGAGGGACGTGATATTTTGTTACAAACGCTGCATCCATAAAATTCGTGGTAGCCCCGGAATCGACCAAGGCATGGGCTGGTATTCCCTGCGGACTACCCGACAAGAGAATGTGCGCTGCAAGAATCAGATGTCGTGGAGGCCCCTCCGCCTCTGTTCCGGCCTGTGCCCGACCCGAAGTCTCCCTCAGATCGGGCTTTCCCCGTTTCCCGAGACGGAGGTCCGTCGTTGAGGGGGGGCCGTAGACCGTGCAGCCCCTCTACCTCCCTTCTTGGGGCAACCCGTAGCCAGATGTCCCGGATCCCCACAGTAAAAACACAACCCCCCTGCATGCCGTCTCTCCATCTCCGTGCGTGACAAGCGGGGTCTGGCTGCACCCAACTCCATGGGCTCCTCTCATGGGACAGGAGTCTCTCGTGGAACTGACACTCTCAGCACCTCCCGGGACGCTCGGCGAGGCCTCCGCCTCTGCAGCCGGCCGTCAATCTGGAGGCATAGATGAACCAGTGGTGGGTTCCTCCCGGATCGCACCGGATCGCGCGCGCTCCCTTTCAGCGCTCCACCTGGCTTGCGCGCTCCCTTTCAGCGCTCCACCTGGCTTGCGCGCTCCCTTTCAGCGCTCCACCTGGCTTGCGCGCTCCCTTCCGGCGCTGAAACCGGAAGTACAGTTTTGCCCGGCCCTGGCGAAGCAACGACGCCTGCCTGCGCTCCACCAGCTCGGCTGGGAACGGAGATGTTTCCTCAGCGGAGCGGAGCGCCTGAAAAGTCTTTTCAGGCGCTCCGCTCCGCTGAGGAAACATCTCCGTTCCCAGCCGAGCTGGTGGAGCGCAGGCAGGCGTCGTTGCTTCGCCAGGGGCGGGGCAAGACTGTACTTCCAGTTTCAGCGCCGGAAGGGAGCGCGAGAGCCAGGTGGAGCGCTGAAAGGGAGCGCGCAAGCCAGGTGGAGCGCTGAAAGGGAGCGCGCAAGCCAGGTGGAGCGCTGAAAGGGAGCGCGCGCGATCCGGTGCGATCCAGCAGGAACCCACCACTGAGATGAACCAACGCGTCAAACGTTGGAGGCCTGTCCACTCTCACCAGCTCATCCTGCAGGTCCTCTGACAGGCCATCCTGAAAAGCATCCATAAGGGCTGGCTCATTCCACTCAGAGTCCTGACTGAGCAGCCGGAACTCGGTAATGTAGTCCAGTAAAGAACCACACCCTTGGTGCAACTCTTTCAGGAGTCTGGTGGCTGTTTCTCCTTTGATGGGGTCCTCGAACGTCAGCCGAAGATGAGTGCAAAAACCCTGGAAGTCATCCAGCAGGGGGCTCGGCTGAGTCAGCAAAGGCGTAGCCCACCGTGCTGCTGTGCCTGAGAGCAAGCTTATCACAAAGCCCACCTTCGTCTGGTCGGTGGGAAAGTCCTCCGCTCTCAAGGCAATGAACAACCGGCATTGGCCCAGGAACGCCGGGAAAAGTTTCGGACTGCCATCAAACTTATCCGGCATGGCCACTGGGCATTTCCTTCGTTGCTGCTGGGCGGGTGGGGGGTTGGCAGGAGCAGACAGCTGTGCAACTTGCGCTGTTAGCAAGGCAAGTTGCTGTGCGAAGAGAGCATTCTCCGCCTGAAGTTGCTCCATCATAGCTGAATGGAGATACGTTTGGGGTAGCAATCAATCTGTTCTGACCCCCTTTCCTCCGTTGCCCACACAGCACACACACTCCGGAACAGTACAAGGGAACAAGGTTTATTACACCAACAGACAAGAGGCTTTGTGGCAGCAAGCCACCAAGACAGAACTCACAAAGACAGCACACACAAAAGCAGCAATCCAGCTTGCCAGGATCCCAGACTAGAGTTGCTGTCCAAAGTCCTTTGTTGATTGCTACGCCGAGCCTCTCCAGAGTCAACCCTTTTATAACCTAAAAAGGGCGTCTCCCAAACAGCACCTGAGAGCTCTTTACTGCCTATAATTACGCCCACGCTCCATGCGTTTGTGGGCGCGCCGGAAACGGGCATCTCGAAACGCCCTACTAAGTCCTGAGTCACTATCCTCTCCGCTGCTCCAAGGCAGGGCATCGGGAGTCCTCCTCCTCTCGCTCTCACCGCTGCTCCATGCCTCTGGCGCCACCTGGTGGCCGACCAGACTCTCGGATTCCTGCTCAGCCTCCGAATCCTGTCCAGGATCGCACCTCTCCTCTGGAGCTGACTCGTATGGAGCATCACTCTCGGAGTCTGGTGACAGCGGCACCGGCTGGGCCACAACAGAAACCTTTGAAAGAATCAACAGTACAGAATATTACACTGTAGATTCCCCCAGCACAAAAAATCTGTCCCTCCCAGCCTCCCCTTAAAACAGCTTCCCCAATTGTTGCAATTTACAATTGTACATGGATTCTGTACTTTTGGTAATCAGTGTGTTCATACTAAATGGGTCAATGACCCCTTTTCTCTTAGTTGACTATTTGGTCAAGTGGCCAGCATGAGGACTTCAGTTTGAGTTAAGCAGAGGTGGCATTCAGCTCGTTCTGACCTGTTCTGGCTAACCGGTAGCGGAAATTTTGAGTAGTTCGGAGAACCGGCAAATACCACCTCTGGCTGGCCCCGCCCCAATCTATTTGTTGCCTCCCAAGCCTCAGCTGGTCTGCTGGGTCTTCTTTTGTTGCCCTGCACAGGAGAACGGAGCTTGAAAGCAGGTTAATAGGATGGGGAGGGAATAGTCCCTTCGGGGAGAGGGGGCGGTCTATAAATTCAATAAAATAAAATAACTAAATAGGGATTTTGCAGTATTCTTCCCCCAGGAGTGGGGAGGGAATGGGGAGCTTGCAGTATCTTTTCTCTGCGACGCCCACCAAGCCACACGACGCCCCACCAAGCCACGCCCACAGAGCCGATAGTAAAAAATAATAATAATTTATCCCACCACTAGTCTGACTTCCTTCTGCAGCTGTTTGGTCAATGGGAGAACAGATTGCTGGATTGCACAGGGCAGAGTCTCATCTAACAGCATGCTACTTGGGTTCTTACGCTTATGGTCTGTAGGGCGAAAATATTTTCCTCACCTATCTTTGCTGCTTTTTAGATTAATATTTACTTTATATGTTGTCTTTAAAAAATGATTGCAGCAGCTGCAAACTGAACCAAAGCACATAGGTCATGTCATTTCTCTTTCACTGAGAAATCAATATCGGCGGTGAGATGTTCGTAGCAAAGAATTTAAAGTTTAGGTGTTGAGTTTTAATGCAGTGAAAGGCTTAGGGATTGAGCCAGTTTGGTCTTGTGCCGTGATGGCAAACCTATGGCACATCGGGCAGAGGTGACACGGAGAGCCCTCTCTGTGGGCACGCGCACCATCGCCAGCTGCTCTTCGGGTTTCCGATGCGGACATGCACAGCTAGTCTTCAAGGGTGCCGGAGCACCAGAAAAAGGCCTGATATGGCCCTGAAATCAGCCAAAAAAAACAGGCCATTTTCAGGCTGTTTTATGGGGCATTTTCAGGCCAAAAACAGCCTGAAAAAGACCCCAAAAACGGCCTGAAAACAGCCCCAAAATGGCCTGATTTCCGGTGTACCTGCATGCACATTCCAGTTTCCACTTGGTCCATTTCCATTCCAAAAAGGTTCACCATCCCTGGTCTAGTGTTTAAAGCACCAGGCTAGAAACCAGGAGGCTGTGAATTCTAGTACCACCTTAGACATGAAAGACAGCTGGGTAACTTTGGACCAATCACCATGGGACTGTGAGTTCTAATTCTGCCTTTTAGAATTTAAAGTTTGGGTGTTGAGTTTTAATGCAATGAAAGGCTTAGGGGTTGAGCCAGTTTGATGTAGTGGTTAAGGCACAAGACCAGAAACCAAGATACTGTGAATTCTAGTATCCCCTTAGACATGAAAGCCGGCTGGGTGATTTTGTACCAATGACCAGGGGACTGTGAGTTCTAGTTCTGCCTTAGCCAAGAAACCCAGCTGGGTGATTTTGGGCTAGTCCCTCTTTCTCAGCCTAACTCACATCACAGGGTTGTTGTTATGGAGAAAATAGGAGGAGGAAAATATGTTGAATGTATTTGCCACCTCAAATTATCTGTAAAATGGGATACAAATCAATCATTTGCTCCAAACAGAACAGGATTATGTTTTGATATTAAGATCTATAGAAAAGGTCCTACTGATGAGAATGTGATTAGGAAAATATTAGAATGTGCAGAAATGAATAGATAAATACTTGCTATCAAAGAGAAAGAACAAACGGAATATTATATGACATGGGAGTTATTTTATGGATGGTTGGAGAATAAAAATAGAAGTGAGAAATAAATAGAGGCTAGTGAAATAAAGAACGCATGTTAAGATAGAGATGTAAACAATATGATGATTTTTATATATGATTGTTAAGATGGTATTATGTTTTCATTAGAAGATATGTTAATAGGGAGAAATGAATAGAGTTATAATGCTGATTATTAATATGGTAAGATTAGAGAATTATCATTAATGCAATGAATATTGTAAATCTTGGTTGTAATTGTACAGAGATATTTCTACCCAGACAACACACTGTTTAATGGAACATGATATATTCAAGTTAAAAAAGAATAATTATAAAAAAAGAAAGAAAAGGCCCTTTTGAAGATATCCTTTCTCCCCACGTCAAAAATTTGGTTATCTGACACGCAAGTTTGTTGTTGGTTAGTACAAAACGTTATTTCTTCCGCGTTGCGTGTTCCCACTATTCTCTTTCATTTCCTCTAGGAAATCTGTCAAAGATTCCTCTCTTTTATTAGTTTCTTAATTGTTCGATACCGCGATGTCTGCTTGTTCATTTCAATCTGTGTTTCTCACTTTTTATGATTGGTTTTTTTCTTCTTCAATTTTGTTAGCTGCCTTGATTGCTCACTGAAGTCTAGAAAGGTTGGGTATAAATCAAGCACACACAGACACAAGTATATATAAAAATGCCTGTTTCGTAACCCATGCAAGAAATGTGGTGCTCCTAAAGATGTTCAGGACAGACTATTGATCGCGAAGCGAAAGATTGCAAACTGGAATCTTTTTCGGCTCCCTTTGAAGTCCATTAAATAAAATGGAAGCAGTCCACAAAAGAGAGAGAGAGAATCAGCAAGGATCCATTTGAATGTCCACATCAAAATGAAATGGCATCTAATACCCCAAATTCACTCTCCCTTTAACACATAAATCAGACGTGAATGTTGGGAAAACAAAACAAAAGAAAACAAAACACCTTCTGTTTATCTGTCCTGATTTTACCAGGACTCAATTATATAAGGTGGCTTTTAGTATTTTGGAAAGTGGAAACTTTTCTGTTTGGATACTGAATTTAATAGCGGGGACAATAAATATACAATAGGTCAGGATATAATTTGTCGGAAATGGTGTAGGGCAGTGATGGCGAACCTATGGCACGCGTGCCACAGGTGGCACGCGGAGCCATTTATCAGGGCACGCGAGGCACGCGAGGCACGCGAGTGACTTCCGGTTTGCTCGGAGGGTCATTTTGAGCGCTCCGAAGGCGTCAGAGGACTGTCCAGAGGCTTCGCTGACGCCTCCGGAGGGTGTCCAGGGGGGCGGGGGAGGCTGTTTTCGCCCTCCCCAGGCTCCTATAAAGCCTCTGGAGCCTGGAGAGGGCAAAAAAAGCATGTAAAAATGGGAGGGGGAGCGCCTGTAGTGCGCGCATGCGCACTGGGGGCCGCGCATTGCATTATGGGTGCGGCACACCTGCATATGACCCCCCCTGCGCTCCCCCCACTTATGGCACGTGAGCCAAAAAAGGTTTGCCATCGCTGGTGTAGGGTCTCCTGCTTGGGCGGGGGTTGGACTAGATGACCTACAAGGTCCCTTCCAACTCTGCTAATCTAATCTATTCTAATCTCATCTAATCATTGTAGTTGATTAGTTAGTCAGTGCTGACACATCCATGAGGCAATCTATGCTATGACTGGTTGCTGTAAGGATGAAGGGGTGTTTCCATTTTTTCCCCACCTTTTTTCTTCTGTGTGTTCTGTATACTGTTTCATTTACCTCATGATGTTTCTGTGTTCCTGACTATCATTATGTTTTCTCTTTCTGGATGATCACAAAGACTGCTATAAATTTGAATGTTAAATATATGTATACATATAAAAGACTACAAGATTGTGTTAGTGTGTCTGATTTCATCTGGACAGCTGTTGCGCCATTCCCCAACAATGTCATTTTCTCCACTTGGTCAACCGTCAATTTTGTACACCTCCATCTTGTCT
Organism: Natrix helvetica; assembly: GCF_964273705.1. Lineage (NCBI taxonomy): Eukaryota > Metazoa > Chordata > Lepidosauria > Squamata > Natricidae > Natrix > Natrix helvetica. Next base: position 6,784,626 of record NC_138552.1, read on the forward strand.
CATTCGCTTCCTTTCTCGACTGAAACTGTAGCTTTATGTTGAATTCTCCCTCCAATATGCTGAACTTTCACACCGTTTGAAAATTTTACAAGATTTCTGGTGTTATTTGTTCACTGGTAGTACACGGATAGAAGGCAGAGAATGACTAGGATGTTGTACAAGTTAAACACATCAAAACTCTTTTTCACAATCCTGAATTCTGGAGCATTTGTTGTGGCCCGCCAGCGGAGCTGTCACCAGATTTGGACAGTGAGGAGGTTGGGGAGGAACATGGGCCAGTCCTGGAGTAGGGGAAGGCTCTGATGAGGGCTCTGCGTCGGAGGCAGATATGGGGTCGGGGCCATATGCGAGTTATCAGCTGCCTTCAGAATCAGACATCAGTGAGGCAGACGAACAACTGGAGCCTGTTCCCAGTGTGCGCATGCGCAGAATCGCCAGATGAAGGGAACAGCTAAAGAACAGGAGTCGATTCAGGAGTAAGGCCACAGGTGGACGATGAATGGCCCCTCCCAGAGGAAATAAAAGAGGAGCAACAGGGGAGTGGAGTTTGCAGGAGATCATTAGTTTGCTTAATTGGTTCGTGACTCTCCGAGACTCCTTGCCAATTTTTGCAGATAATGCCTGGCAGCTCTCCAAGCCAGATAAGGTCTGTGACTGTAAATCCTCCCTTGAAAGACTTTGCTTGATAGGAATGAGCAGAATTCACAATAAATTAATAAAAGAGCTTTTTGTCAGGACAAGGAGTCCACTTCATGCTCTCGGGAAGCCTGGGTCAGAACAGAGTTATTCAACTTTTTGTAGCAAAAAGAAAGCATTAATAATCCTTTGTTTTAACAAGCTGTTTTGCATTGTTTCGGGCAAAAAAAAATATTTTCAGTGTAACAACACACCCTTTCTAGAAGACATCTGTGCTGGAATGTCTAATCTTTTGAAGCTCATCTTTGTTATGCATGGCAGACTTTTTTTAAAAAAATAGCTGTATTGTTTGTTGTTCATATTCTTTCCAGCTAATCCATTAAATTACATGTCTGAACAATAAAAACTCATTGTATGAGCTGCAAAATGATCAGAATCATGATTTTTTTTTAAAAAAAATTACCTTTATTGGATTTTCCTCTTTCCTTTTTTGCTTGTAAATATGTATTATTTTTTTATCGATTTTTAAATCAGCAAAGCCGTAGAAGATGAACCACTACAGTCAAATCGAAACAGCGATACGTCTTTAATCAAAGTCCATAGAATGATCTTTATTTTTAAAGATGCAGCTCCTTATCTGATGTAGACATCCCTAGCAGGAACATATCCAAACAATCTCTAATTTCATGTTCAGGTTACGCTGTCTTTCAAGAAAATGTCTTTTCCTCCCCCCTGGTTGTGGTTTTAACTTTCTAACAATAAGGAGCCATTATTGGAAATGCTGTGCTTTTTAAGGGGCACCTCCTTAAAAGGCCAGGCTAAGCCTCGCCTGTCATGAGAACATTTAAAGTTTTTATTTTAATCAAAATTTAGAAATGTAAAAAGAAGGGTTGCAGGAATTGGATTTGTTTAGTCTCGTGCATTGATGGCTAAACTTTTGTCCTTACTTTCCGAAATCACGCGCATGCATGCCCATACCCACAATGCAATGCGCCCCACTCCCTGGGCACACGATCCCCAGGGTCCCCGGCACACACGATCACACAGGGCACACACGATCCCCAGGGTCCCCCACCCCCACACGTGTGTGACCCAGTGGTTGGTTCCGGACCCCATTCCAACCAGTACGGTTGGAACAGGCCCGGCGATATCCACATGTGTCTTAGCACCTCCGCGAGCCTCCGTGATGCTCCAGCTGCTCAGCGGAGCATCGTGCAGGTGCTGTATGTGCCGTGTGCATGCACAGAAGCAGCAAAGACTTAACAGACTGGTAAGGAGCTCGGGCAGGTGGTTGAGCTGTACCAGAACAGTATCTTGTGCTCCGGGTGGGCTCCAGTACGCCTGTACCATGGCATACCGCCTGCAACCCACCACTGGTGTGACCCTACGCACATGTGTGTGACTCAGGGGTGGGTTCCTGCCAGTTTTAACCTCTTATATAGAAGAGGTTCCACAAATCTACGGTGCCGTTTAGAACCGGTTCCAGCTCCCTCCCCCCACTCATCCACACCACGTTTGCCCCCCCGCCCCTCACTGATTGGCTGGCTCACTAATCGCCCCACCCTCCTCTTAAGAGTCCTATCTACATTGAAGTCCACAAGTCTTAAAGCTGTCAAGTTTGAGCACCCTTGGGGATTTTTTTCTAAAGGGTTAGGGGTGCAAGGGTCTTGTAACTTGACAGCTTTAAGACTTGCACACTTCAATGCCAGAGTTCCTGAGCCAACATGACTGGAGGAGGAATTCTGGGAGTTGAAGTCCACAAGTCTTAAAGCTGTCAAGTTTGAACACCCCTGGGGTTTTTTTCCCTAAAGGGTTAGGGGTGCAAGGGTCTTGTAACTTGGCAGCTTTAAGACTTGTGTGCTTCAAATGCCAGAGTTTCTGATCCAACATTTGGGTTGCTAAGCAAGAGCATTGTTAAGTGAGTTTCACCACATTTTACAAGTTGGCCATGCTCACCCAGTCACATGACTGCCAAGCCACTCCCACCTGCTCACATAGCCAGCAAGCCACTCCCACCTGCTCACATGGTCAGCAAGCCACTCCCACAAAGCAGGCCACACCTACAGAAGAGGTTCTAAAAAATTTTGAAAACCACCACTGGTGTGACCCCACTGCATGTGCACGATCCTCCTGCATCCCATTTTGGGCCTAGCAGGCCTCACTGAAGCCTCTTGGGACCAAGAATGGGCTGGGGGTGGGTGCCACACTCCCCTGTGACCTGTTTTGGGCCTAGCAGGCCTCCTGGAAGCCTCCTGAAACAAATGTGCTCCCTCCATCCCCCGTACATGCTTGCATAACTGCCCCCCCATGCATGCATATGTGTCTCCTGTGTGGTCAGCAGAGACTGGCCAGCGGAGGGTGCACATGTATGCGTGGTAGAGCTGAGCTGGGGGATGTCTAGCGTGCCTGCAGAGAGGGCTCTGTGTGCCACCTGTGGCATGTGTACCATAGGTTTGCCATCCTGGGTCTAGTGAAAAGAAGGATGATAGTAGTATATTCCCATATTAGAGGGGCTCCAATATACATCCAGTACTGTGTATGAATGTGTACATGCAATGCATCCAGTATGCATGTAGGATACTGCATCCAGTTTAGGTCACCATATTACAAAAAAAGATGTTGAGATTCTGGGAAGAAAAGAGCAACTAAGACGATTAAGGGCATGGAGACCGAAACAGATGAAGGAATTGTGTTTGTCTAGTCTAGTGAAAAGAAGGACCAGGGGTGACATGATAGCAGTCTTCAAATATTTGAGAGGCTGCCAGAAAGAAGAGGGAGTCAACCTATTCTCCAAAGCACCAGAAGGCAAGACAAGAAAAAACAGATGGAAACTAATCATGGAAAGAAGCAACCTAGAACAAAGGAGAAATTTCCTAACAGAGAACAATTAACCAGTGGAATGACTTGCTTCTAGAAGTTGTGGGTGCTTCATCACTGGAGGTTTTTAAGAAGAGACTGGACAACCATTTCTCTTGAGTGCTATAGAGTCTCCTGCTTGCGCAGTTGGTTGGACTAGAAGATCTCCAAGGTCCCTTCCGACTGTTATTCTGTTGTTCTGTAGGTTGAGGGCCACCTGTATTCCACTTATGATTTCAACTGAAGCTTCAAAGGAAGAGGAGAAAAAAGATGACACTTCTGTCGCTTCCTCTCTTGGTTAGATGCTAACACTGCCCCCCCCCTTTCCTAATTTGCTTTCTATAACTTTTTCCTTGATGTTGCCACATAAACTTTGCTAATAAATACGTTACGAGCCGCTAGCGTCCCATCAGTCTGTGTAGAAATATGCTTAATCAGATTAGCCGTAAAGCTAATGTTTCCCTAGTCTTCGAGATTCTCTCCAGATAGTTTTGGTTTCTTTCTCTCTCTCTCCCTTTTATTGCATGCAAAGCAATATTATAAACAGAAAGAAGAGGAAGAAACTGAGAGAGAGAGAGAGAGAGAGAGAAATCCTGGGGTGCCGAGTGCGGGTCTTTGCCTTCCTTAAAAGCGTTTGGTGTCATTATGATCTCCTCTGAGTCCTTAAATACCTGATGGTCAGCTTGACTGCAGAAGTGGTGACTTCTTCAACACTGGAAGTATTTAAGAAGAGATTGGACAACCATTTGTCTGAAATGCTATAGGGCAGTGATGCCAAAAGTGTGCGTGCATACCTATAATGCAATGTGTGGGTGAGCCCCCACCCCACCTGCATGCCCCCCGCCCCCCTGAGCATGCATGTGCGACCCTCTCACATGTGCAGCAGAGAGCCAAAAACCAGCTGGCTGAAATGAGTTGGGGCAACAGCTCGCATGCCCACAGAGAGGGTTCTGCATGCCACCTGTGCCACACGTGCCATAGGTTCGCCACCACAGGTATATGGGTTCCTGCCTAAGCAGAGAATTAGACTAGATGACCTCCAACATCCCTTCCAACTCTGGTATTCTATTTTTATTCTAATGAGGATATTCTAATATCCTGTCCTATCTATATTCTATTCTGTTCTGTTCTGTCCTACTCATATCCTATGCTATGCTATGCTATGCTATCCTATCCATATCCTATCCATATTCTATTCTGTTCTATTCTATTCCATTCCATATTTTCTATTCTATTCCATTCCATTCCATATTTTCTATTCCATTCCATTCTATTCCATTCCATTCCATTACATATTTTCTATTCTATTCTATTCCATTCCATATTTTCTATTCTATGCTATTCTATTCTATTCCATTCCATTCCATTCCATATTTTCTATTCTATTCTATTCTATTCCATTCCATTCCATATTTTCTATTCTATTCTATTTTATTCCATTCTATTCCATTCCATATTTTCTATTCTATTCTATTCCCCAAATTAACATTTTAGAGAGCTTCCTTCATCAACACCTGAAACGTTTATTTTGGATAGTATCTGAGACTGTTGTTTGCCCATGATGATGCTATGTTTCTCGAATAGAGGCACAGGGTCACCCAAACATGTCAACTGATACCATGCAGAAAATAAATTCTGATTTTCTTTTCTTTCCTTTTCTTTTGCTTGTATTAGTTTCCAACCTGATGAACAAGAATTCGCGTAGATAATTCTTTCAAAAAAGAACTTCAGAGACCTCCCCAGGTATATGTACCAGTTTGATGTAGAGCTAAAGGTACTGGCCTAAAGACCAGGAGGCAGTGAGTTCTACTCCTGCCTTAGGCATGAAAGCTGGCTGGCTGACTTTGGGGCAATTGCCAGCAGATAATGAGTTCTAGTCCCACTTTAGGCATGAAAGCCAGCTGGGTGACTAATTTCTCCTTAGTTCCAGGTTTCTTTTCTCCTTGATTAGTTTCAATCAATTGTTTCTTGTCCTATCATCAATTGCTTTGGAAAATAGGTTGACCCCTCTTCTTTGTGGCAATCCTTTAGATATTGTTGTTGTTGTTAGTTGCAAAGTCGTGTCCGACCCATCGCGACTCCATCGACAACGTTCCTCCAGGCCTTACCATCCTCTGGAGTCCATTTAAGCTCATTCCGACTGCTCCAGTGACTTCATCCAGCCACCTCCTTCTCTGTCGTCCCCTTCTAATTTTCCCCTCCATCTTTCCGAGCATTAGGCTCTTTTCCAGTGATATTGGATACCTTAGATATTGGAAGATTGCAATCATGTCACCCCTAATCCTTCTTTTCAATTTCAGTTCTGTAAAAAAAATATCATATTCAACTAAAAGATGGCAGTGGGCATCTGTGGTTCTTAAGAACCACAAAAGAGCAGACTAACTGATGGAAAATGTCCTTTTCTTCTCATGAAGTTGATTGCCTTGTGGCTAATGAAACACGCTTTGTATTAAATATTAGATATTGATTTTTTCCCTATCTTACACAGCTTCTGCTCACCTGATTTTTTCCCCCATTTTTTCTTTCAATAGAAAAGAAGCTTTGTGTAAATGTTTCCCACCCAACCTTACTGGGGCATCAGCAGAATTAATTATAAAATTAGACCAGGAATGTTTACAGATTGATCCATGTTTAGTTCTGTTAGATCCTAGCTTCAGCTATAATGGTTTCCACCAAGGTCCTCTGTTCCGGCGGGAACAGAGGTTTAATCTCATTGGTCGAAGGGTCTGACCGCTCCCTATAAAAGGGCTGCTGTCAGACACAACCTTCGCTGGATTGTACATAGTTGCTACTGAGTTAATAAAGAGCTGTTGTTACCGTTATCCTGTGTGTGCCTTTCCAATACCCGATCTAACAAGTTCCATGTATTACACAAAGGCAGAGATAATACTATAAATGATCTCTAGAGGATTCGCAAATTGGTCCCCATGTAGACAGTTCTATTATCCCAAGGTGCTTAACCCAGTTATTGAATTAACCTATTTTCTGGGTTTAAATACACAGCATTGTAAAATAAGCAGACTAGGTTTGCACTAGGAAGTCACAGAAAATTTTAAAAAAAAAAAAACCTCAGTTAATTCTAACCAAACTTATTATGGGCAGATCATCTGCTCAGCCTTTATCCAAACATAGCTGGTTTGCTATGTAAATCCAGATCATTCATTTATTTATTTTATTTATTCATTTAATTTGTCAAACACGTACAAGATATCAGGTATAAGTATGAACCTGGACATGAACAAGGGAAATGAGTACAAATAAAGGGGGACAATAGGACAGGGACGGAAGGTACGCTGGTACGCTTATGCACGCCCCCTTTACGGACCTCTTAGGAATGGGGTGAGGTCCACGGTAGACAGTTTGAGGTTGAAGCTGTGGGGGTTAGAGGATGTAACAACGGAGTCAGGTAGAGCATTCCAGGCGTTGACCACTCTGTGGCTGAAGTCGTATTTTGTGCAATCGAGTTTGGAACGGTTTACCTTGACTTTGTATTGATTGTTTGCCTGTATATTATTGAGGTTGAAGCTGAAGAAGTTATTGACAGGTAGGATGTTGTAGCAGACAATTTTGTGTATTACACTTAGGTCAGACCGTAGGCAGGGTAGTTCTAGGTTGTCCAAGCACAACATTTCAAGCCTGGTGGTATAAGGGACTCAATTGTGAGTAGAGGAGGGGAGGGCTCTTCTCGTGAAATACCTCTGGACTCGCTCAATTATGTTAATGTCCGATATACAGTGCAGGCTCCAGACAGACGAGCTGTATTCAAGGATTGTTCTAGCCAAGGTTTTGCATGCCCTAGTTTGCAGTACAATGTTACCGGAAAAGAAACTTCGCAAAATTAGGTTATCGTCTCTTAATGCCTTTTTGGCATTAAGTGTTGTTTCAATTTCATCCGTTAATGGTTCAGTGTATAGTATAAACTTGGAAAATGGGTTAATTCAATTGCCGATGTTATTCAGTTGTGTGACCCTTGAAGATTGAATAGAGAATGAAACATTTTTTTGCCATTAGATCTAATTTATTTATTTAGTGTATGTATGGCATCTATAGAGGTCATGCAATCACTAATATGCAACAATAATAAAACTCATTACACATTACAACACTGGACTGTCACTTTTTTATTTTTTTGCAATGACATCACATTAAAAAGAAAAGATGTTGAGACTGGAAAAAGGGCAAAGAAGAGCAACTAAGATAATTAAAGGCGTGGAGACTAAAACATATAAAGAACGGTTGCAGGATTTGGGCATGGTAAATCTAGAGAAAAGAAGTACTAAGGGGAGACATGATAGCAGGATTCCAGTATTTGAGGGGCTGCCACAAAGAAGAGAGGGGTCAATTTACTTTCCAAAGCACCAGAGGGCAAGACAAGAAACAATGGATGGAAACTAATCAAGGAGAGAAGCAACCTGGAACCAAGGGAGAAACTTCCTAACAATGAGGACAATTAACCAGTGGAACAGCTTGCCTCCAGAAGTTATGGGTGCTTCGTCACTGGAGGTTTTCAAGAAGAGACTGGATAACTACTTGTCTCGAATGATATGGTCTCCTGCTTGAACAGGTGGTTGGACTAGAAGACCTCCAAGGTCCCTTCCATCTCTGTTATTCTGTTATCTGCTATCTACATGTATTTAGCCCGCCAGACGCTATTAGCATTTTTATTGTTAACTGTGATTGAAAAGAACATTATTAAGCACCAGGTCTAGAGGGCAAAGGTGTTATGTAATTTTAGTGAAATGTAAATAGAAATGAAAATGGAGTCAAATTTAATTCTTGCTCCTTTAGGCCAAGGGCAGACCTGGGCCTGGGGGAAAAAAGCTACATATCTCAGATATTGCAAAGATTTTTTTTTTTTTTTTACTTTACAACATTTGGCCTTGAACTGTAGTAAACAGGGGAAAGGCAAGGACCAAATCCCTATCTTTTTTTTTTCCTTTCCCCAGGAATGGTTTGAATTCTGAGATTTATAGGCTGGCTTTCTTTCATTCTGTGTGTATATATTATGGATTGCATATCTGTGAAACGATAGCGCTGTAATAAATGGGAGGTGTGATAAAAGGCCATATACCGTTTCACATGCCATTATGCCACTGTTAGAGAAGAGATAAATCCATAGTAATTGTTGCATTTTATTGCCTCTCCTTCCCTCCCTACTGAGTTTAAGCTTAAATTGACACTCGGGGGTTTTCAATGGTGTGTGTGAAAAAAAAGTCAGTGTCAGGCGTGCCTCCTTCAATAACCAAGAAAGAAAACTCCCAACTCCATTGTTGGTGGAATTAAAGACATTTTTAATGGTCATGAAAAGATAGCAGCGAAAGAAAAGCAAGATCTGAGCCAAAAAAGGTGAGAACATGTACATATCAAACGTTTACCCAGCACCTTTTCCCCCTCCATCACCCCAACCCAATGGCCAATTTGCAACTCCCTAAGGAGTCATGTGAGGTGCATCTTCAAAATCCTCATTCAGTTGGTAAGCAGAGACGGTTGACCTTGACAAGTCCAAACACAAGCCATCAGCATGCGCAGAAGATGGTGAGAACCAACCTCCCCTCCGATAACTCTTCCAGCACCATAAGTTTCCCATCCCAAATACCTCAAGCTTCCTCCCTCCCCGTTTCTATGGCAGCCGATAGCAAGCAAGCGAAGTAGAGGCTGACAGTCAGGATGACAATGGCAAGGCAGATTTTTTTAAAAAAGGAAGAGGGCTTCATTTGAAGATTTGGAAGGGGAAACTTGATCTCTTTTTTTTGACCCTGCCTTATTATGCTCTGAAGGTCTACCAAGGACAAGATACAAACTCGGGATCTTCTGAAATACTATCTGGTAATAATTGACCTACATTTAAGGTTCCACATTTAGACAAGAGAAACAAAATGTACAGGTACTGTATAGGTGGCAGTAGTAACTGTGAGAGGGATCTTGGAGTCCTAGTGGACAACCGTTTAAATATGAGCCAGCTGTGTGCAGCAGCTGCCAAAAAAGCCAACACAGTTCTAGGCTGCATCAACAGAGGGAGAGATTCAAGATCATGTGAAGTGTTAATACCACTTTACAAGGCCTTGGGAAGGCCACACTTGGAAGACGGCATTCAGTTTTGGTCACCACAATGTAGAAAAGATGTGGAGACCCTAGAAAGAGTGCAGAGAAGAGCAACAAAGATGATTAGGGGACTGGAGGCTAAAACATATGAAGAACGGTTGCAGAAACTGGGTATGTTTAGTTTAAGAGAAAGAAGGACTAGGGGAGACATGATAGCAGTGTTCCAATATCTCAGAGGTTGCCACAAAGAAGAGGGAGTCAAACTATTCTCCAAGGCACCTGAGGGCAGAACAAGAAGCAATGGGTGGAAACTAATCAAGGAGAGAAGCAACTTAGAACTGAGGAGAAATTTCCTGACAGTGAGAACAATTAATCAGTGGAACAGTTTGCCTCCAGAAGTTGTGAATGCCCCAACACTGGAAGTCTTTAAGAAGATGTTGGATAGCCATCTGTCTGAAACGGTATAGGGTTTCCTGCCTGGGCAGGGGGTTGGACTAGAAGACCTCCAAGGTCCCTTCCAACTCTGTTATTCTATTCTATTCTATTCTATTCTATTCTATTCTATTCTATTCTATTCTATTCTATTCTATTCTATTCTATTCTACTCTACTCTACTCTAGTGCTAAGTTTGTCTATGTGTTGTGCAATCCAGAAGCTTCCATCATGTCTTCTGGCTGCTAGTTAGTGTTTGGTGATGTGCTCGGCTAGACTTTGGTCTGTTTGTCCTACATAGTGGCTATTTTAGCCCTTCCAATATATGTTGTAAATGACTCCTGTTTTTTTCCCCTTCCTGGGCTACTGGGTGTGTTTTAGTAACTTAAGATGTTTTGGAGGGCTTCAGTTGGATTATGTGTTATGTTGATACCATGTGGCTGTTATAATCAGTTGGTTGTTTCTGATAATGTTTTTGATACATGGCAGTTTTATCCTTGCCATCGCTTGTGTTGGTTGTGTTGCAGCATGTTGAATGATCAGATACTTTTTTTTTTCATTTTTGGTATTTCCTGCGCATTAGGACAATTCTTTGTTATCTAGAAGCATGAATTTGTACCAAACTTCCTAAAATATTTCTATTCCCTTAATATCTACCGTGTTTTCCCGAAAATAAGACAGGGTCTTATTTTCTTTTGACCCCTGAAATAAGTGCTTGTCCTTTGTTTTTTCAGGGAGGTCTTATTATTTTTCAGGTGCAGGAGGCGGCGAGCGTGGTCACCTCATGGCTGCTTCTGTGTTGCACTACTGTGGCAGCGAGGCACGAGGTGCATTGCTGGGCCTACCACTCTTTTTGCGGTGACCCTTAGCATGACAGAAGGAGTGTGGTGGCTAGGATTGTGGGAGCAGCTGTTAGATAAGGGCATGTGGGTTGCATGGGGCATATTCCCCCTCTCTTTCTCCTCCCTCTGGCCTTACCTCCTCACCTCGTGATGTTTGCGTGGCAAGCAACCATAGGAAATGGCGGGGACCGGTTGCACGTGCATTTAAATATTTTCAGGGAGGGTTTATTTTCCAGGGAGGGCTTATTTTAGTGCATGCGCTAAAAGCCCGATTGAGCTTATCCAGGGAGGTCTTATTTTCGGGGAAACAGGGTATTTGTAAATGAAATTATCAAGAGGTATTTCAGTGTTTTTTTTTTCCAACCAGTCCTCCTGATTGCCAATCCCACTTTTAACATAGGTTATCTCCCAACCCTTTATAGTGGACTTAATTTTGACCAAAGCTTTCCGTATCTCTCAGGACAGAAGATAAGATCACGAGGACATAAAGCGAAGGCGAAAAGTGCTAAGAAGCTGTGCAAGGAAACAATTTAATAAACTCATTCCCCAACAGGCAGCAATCAAGGTTTAATCTCTACCCCAAAGTCACCAGTGCTCAATTTAAGACCACACTTCGGAAATTAATGTTGAGATTTTATGGATAATGTTTCAGGAAGCTTACAAGTTATTCGACTCCTGCTGGGCAAAGCAAGTTTTCTCGTACCCCAAATTGTTTGTAAAGGTAGGAGGGAAAGAACATCACATTCTATTCACTGCTGGAGAAAAACAAAATGTATCACATGTTCAACGGGTGCAAAACTCTGCAGAATGTTGGTGAATTGGGACATTTGGTATTGTCTTCATTTATTTGGTTTATTCCCTTATTGGCATCCTTCAGTCTCAAAAAACTATGGTATCGTGCTCTGGAAAGAGGTCAAAGCTGGAGTGTCCTCTCCAGCACGAGGCCTGGGTAGATTAATGTGGAGGATAGACTGTTAGCCAAGCAGCAGATTCCCCCTTCTCCATGTCACTGAAATAGTCCAATGGAACAGCAGAGCTGATATGATTGGTTCCAGCTGCATCGCAGGAGTTACCAAAACATGGTTGTACACAGTCACGAACTGCTTCCGGGACTCCGGTCCTGGATTTTGCCTTGAGGTTGACTCCTGAAGCCTTTTACAGTTGTGGTCATAGCCACAAGGCAGTGGAGGTTTGTAATCAGAGTTTCCCTTCTCCTAGAAGATGGTTCTGCCGTTTTATCTGCCGTTGGGGCATAGAGCCCTCTTCCGCCTTCAATACCGTTGGCCATCTTCTCCTGTATCCCTGGAAAAGGGCTCCTGCTGTTGGTCTTCTAAGGTCTGTCAATTGGATATCTAATGCCTCCGAATACGGAAGGCAAAAGGGGAAATCTCTCGTCAACCCATCAGCAAAGCAGAAGATTACAGATGTTTGCATTTGCCCTCGAAGGGTCTTCTGGAAATGCTTCTGGAAATGAAATTGGCCTCTTGGGTGACATCGCAGAATTCCTGTCCTTATCGGAGGTGTTACTCCTCCATCACTCACCCTTTGTCCTGGCTTGTGACAGGCAGAGCCTGGCTTCCCAAACGTTGGGCCCAGGATGGCGGGTTTAGTTCATTCCCTACATTTCTACTTTAACGAGCACCGAAGGTCACCAGGAACCTATGAAGAAAGTCAAAAAATAATGATCACGGCGGACACAACTCAGCTATCAAAACTCCGCCCCTTTTTGTGTTTGCATTTTGCACCTCTATCTTGATTTGCAAAAGTCACATGATCTTGCAGGACACTGCAACTGTCGTAAGTACATGCCAGTTGCCAAGCATCCAAATATTAATCCCGTGACCCAGAAGATGGTGCAATGGTTGTAAGTGTGAAAAACAGTCGTAAATCACTTTTTTCAGTGCCTTTGCAACTTTGAACTAAGTGAATGGTTCTATGTGGAAGACGACCTGTATATCACAGCATTTCTTTTTGATAAGGAAGAATTTAACGCACTAAGAGCATATTTAATTTGTGCAGCAAATGGCTATAAACAGGCCGAATCCGTAAAGGGAGTATGGATAAATTGGACGTTGTTTACATCTAGGTTGCCTGGCATTTAGCCTAGATTAGGATTGTCTCCCGATTTCCTTTGTTTTGTTGGAATGTGAGAGATCATTCCTTAAAAAATATTATCCCTATCTTGCCTCCTTTCTACAGTTTTCATGTCTTTCCTTCTAGAAAAGAATGGCAAATTGCAATTCGAGGAGGAGGAGGAGGAGAAGGAGGAGGAGGAGGAGGAGGAGGAGGAGGAGGAGGAGGAGGAGGAGGAGGAGGAGGAGGAGGAGGAGGAGGAGGAGGAGGAGGAGGAGGAGGAGGAGGAGGAGGAGGAGGAGGAGGAGAAGGAGTATTAGGGTCTCCATTTTTGCTGGCAAAGGACTGCAGGAGGCCATCAAGGCCACACACAAAGCCTGGGCGAGCCATGTGTGGCCTCCCCAAAGTCTGTTTTCACTGGCAGAGGGCTGCAAAAGGCTGTCATGCCTGAAAATGGAGCCTGTGAGGAAGTGGTTCGTGGAAGTCATCCGTGGTTTTGGGGTCGAATATCATCTGTACGCTGATGATACTCAGCTGTACATTTCCACCCCAAACCACCCCAACGAGGCTGTCGAAATGATGTCCCGGTGTTTGGAAGCCGTCGGGGTCTGGATGGGGGACAACAGACTCAAGCTCAACCCCTCCAAGACTGAGTGGCTGTGGTTACCGGCACCTCGGTTCAACCAGTTGACACCATCACTGGCCATAGGGGGCGAGCAATTGCCCCCTGTGGAACGGGCACGCAATTTGGGCGTCCTCCTAGATGCCCGGCTGTCGATGGACGACCATGTGACAGCCGTGGCAAGGGGGGCGTTCCACCAGGTTCGCCTAGTGCGCCAATTGCACCCCCTACTGGACCGGGATGCCCTACGCACGGTCACTCATGCGCTAGTGATGTCTCGTCTGGACTACTGCAATGCCCTCTACATGGGGCTCCCCCTGGGACGCGCCCGAAGACTACAGCTAGTTCAGAATGGAGCCGCGCGGGCCATCACGGGGAGTACCAGGTACTCCCACATAACACCTCTCCTGCGCGAGCTGCACTGGCTGCCTGTGGTTTTTCGGGTGCGTTTCAAGGTGTTGATCACCATCTTTAAAGCGCTCCATGGCACAGGACCTAGCTACCTGCGGGATCGCATCCTACCGCACACATCCCTGCGACCAATTCACTCTCACAGGGAGGGACTCCTCCGGGTGCCGTCCACCAAGCAATGCCAACGGGCCTAGGAGTAGAGCCTTCTCTGTGATGGGCCCAACCCTCTGGAATGACCTCCCCCTCAACATCAGAACTACCACTGACTTCCGCTCCTTCCGACAAAAACTAAAGACTCACCTGTTTCGATTAGCCGGCCTGGCCCACTCATAGTTTTATCTTACCTCCTGGCAGATATTTTAATTGGGGAATTTCATGGGTAATTATTTTAAATTCAATTTTTGGGGGTATTTTTAGGGGTTGTTTTTAAATACTGCTTTTAATGCTTTACTTGAAGGTACAGTTTTATATAGCCTCCTCCATTTATGTATTTATGTATTTATGTATTTATGTATTTATGTATTTATTTATATGCATCCTATTTGTGTTTTAGCCTGACTACACCGCCCCGAGTCCCTTTTGGGAGAGGGGGGCGGTCTAGAAATACGAAATAAAGTAAAGTAAAAAAAGTAAAGTGGTGAAATTTGATTTTTTTTACTACCGGTTCTGTGGGCGTGGCTTGGTGAGTGTGGCTTGGTGGGCGTGGCAGGGGAAGGATACTGCAAAATTTCTAATCCCTCCACACTCCAGGGGAAGGATACTGTAAAATCCCCACTCCCACTCCATTCCAGGGGAAAGATACTGCAAAATCTCCATTCCCACCCTATTCCAGAAGGATACTGTAAAATCCCCATTCCTTCCCCACTCCAGGGGAAGAATACTGCAAAAACTCCATTCCCTCCCCACTCCAGGGGAAGGATACTGTAAAATCCCCATTCCTTCCCCACTACAGGAGAAGGATACTGCAAAATCCCCACTCCCACTCCATTCCAGGGGAAAGATACTGCAAAATCTCCATTTCCACCCTACTCCAGGTGAAGCATACTGTAAAATCCCCATTACCTCCCCACTCCAGGGGAAAGATACTGCAAAATCTCCATTCCCTCTCCACTCCAGGGGAAGGATACTGTAAAATCCCCATTCCTTCCCCACTCCAGGTGAGGCAGACTGTAAAATCCCCATTCCCTCCCCACTCCAGGGGAAAGATACTGCAAAATCTCCATTCCTTCCCCACTCCAGGGGAAGGATACTGTAAAATCCACATTCCTTCCCCACTCCAGGTGAAGCATACTGTAAAATCCCCATTCCCTCCCCACTCCAGGGGAAAGATACTGCAAAATCTCCATTCCCTCTCCACTCCAGGGGAAGGATACTGTAAAATCTCCATTCCCTCCCCACTCCAGGGGAAGGATACTGCAAAATCCCCATTTCCTCCCAATCTTCTGGGACTCAGGAGGCAGAGAATAGATGGGGACAGGGCTAGTCAGAGGTGGTATTTACCAGTTCTCTGAACTATTCAAAGTTTCCACTACCGGTTCTCCAGAACTGGTCAGAACCTGCTGAATACTACCTCTGATGTGATCCCCTTTTCCCCCAGGATCTCAAACCATGTGATCAGGGCCGGATTTAGATGCAAAGAGGCCCTAGGCTATTCTACTTATGGGGCCCTTTCACCTCCCATTTTTAAGTTTGTAAATTACATGAGAGATAATAAAATACATCATTACTGTGATATATATCAATATATTAAATTAAACATGTTGTAATTGGTACTAACCTTTATAAAAATGTGGCATGGATAATAAATAAAAATAAAAAGCCCCTCTTGATCTTGAGGCCCTAGGCTGAAGCCTAGTTAGCCTATAGGAAAATCCGGCCCTGCATGTGATCCTGTCCACCATTAAAAAACCATCTTTCCAAGCAGCCTCCATGTTTCCAGTGTCCTTTCTCCCCACTTGGAACTGAACTTCCAACACTCCTTTCAAATCCCAGAAAAATATCTACAGTAATATTATTATGTTTAATACAATACAATAGTAGAATTGGAAGGGACCTTGGAGGCCTTCTAGTCCAACCCCCTGCCTAGGCAGGAAAACCTATACCGTTTCAGAGAGATGGCTATCCAACATCTTCTTAAAGACTTCCAGTGTTGGGGCATTCACAACTTCTGGAGGCAACTTCTGTTCCACTGATTAATTGTTCTAACTGTCAGGAAATTTCTCCTCATTTCTGAGTTGCTTCTCTCCTTGATTAGTTTCCACCCATTGCTTCTTGTTCTACCCTCAGGTGCCTTGGAGAATAGTTTGACTCCCTCTTCTTTGTGGCAACCCCTGAGATATTGGAACACTGCTATCATGTCTCCCCTAGTCCTTCTTTCTCTTAAGCTAGACATACCTTGTTCCTGCAACCGTTCTTCATATGTTTTAGTCTCCAGTCCCCTAATCATCTTTGTTGCTCTTCTCTGCACTCTTTCTAGAGTCTCCACATCTTTTTTACATCGTGGCGACCAGAACTGAATGCAGTATTCCAAGTGTGGCCTTACCAAGGCATTATAAAGTGGTATTAACACTTCACGTGATCTTGATTCTATCCCTCTGTTGATGCAGCCTAGAACTGTGTTGGCTTTTTTGGCAGCTGCTGCACACGGCTGGCTCCTATTTAAATGGTTGTCCACTAGAACTCCAAGGTCCCTCTCACAGTTACTACTATTGAGCACAGTACCACCTATACTGTACCTGTGCATTCCGTTTTTGTTGCCTAAATGTAGAACCTTACTGTTTTCACCATTGAATTTCATTTTATTAGATAGTGCCCAATGTTCAAGTTTGTCAAGATCCTTCTGTATCTTAAGCCTATCTTCTGGAGTGTTGGCTATTCCTGCTAGCTTGGTGTCATCTGCAAATTTGATGAGTTCCCCATTTATTCCCTCATCCAAATCATTGATGAAGATGTTGAAGAGTACTGGGCCTAAAACAGAGCCTTGGGGTACTCCACTGCATACTTCCCTCCATGTAGATGCAGTTCCATTGAGAACTACATGTTGAGTGTGGTTGGTCAGCCAGTTACGAGTCCATCTGGTGGTGATGCTGTCCAACCCACATTCTTCTACTTTATCCAGTAGTAGGTTATGGTCTACCTTATCAAAAGCCTTACTGAAGTCCAAGTAAACTATATCAACGACATTCCTCTGGTCCACTAATTTTGTCACATTATCAAAGAATGTAATAAGATTAGTCTGGCATGATCTGTTTTTGACAAATCCATGTTGACTTTTGGCTATTACTTTGTTTGCTTCTAGGTGTTCGCAAATTCATTGCTTGATTATTTTTTCCAGAATCTTTCCTGGTATTGAGGTCAGGCTGATAAGTCTGTAGTTTCCTGGATCTATTTTTTTCCCTTTTTTGAAGATGGGAACCACATCAGCTCTTTTCCAGTCCTCTGGTAATTCCCCGGTGTTCCAGGATCTCTGAAATATATAATTCAGTGGTTCTGAGATCTCATCTGCTAGTTCCTTCAGAACCCTGGGGTGTAATCCATCCGGTCCTGGTGATTTGAACTCATCTAGGGTAGACAGGTGCTCACTTACCATTTTCTTCCCTATTTCAGTTTGTGTTCCTAATCTGATTTTTGTGGTGCTGCTTTTGATAGGTTGGACTGTTTTATCCCTTTATGTAAAGACAGATGCAAAACATGAGTTAAATAGTTCTGCTTTCTCCCTGTTGCTTCTCACCTTCTTGCCACTTTCTCCTAGCAATGGACCAATTGTTTCTTTAACTTTTTTCTTGTTTTTAACATGTTGGAAGAAGCTTTTTTTTGTTAATTTTTACTTTTGTGGCAAGCCTTTCTTCATTGTGAGCCTTAGCTTTCCTCACTTCATCTTTACAGGCTCAGGCTATTTGCTGATATTCTGCCTTAGTTATGTCCCCCTCCTTCCACTTTTTATACTTACCTTTTTTGTCTTTCAGTTTGTCAGATAGTTCTTTATGCAGCCATTAATTAAAAAAGCCCGTGTTTCAAAAAACAATAATAACATTTCCAGAAGAACGGTGTTTATCACTGAATTCGTTTGAACAGCAGTCTCATCCTGTAGCAGTTCCCAAGTCTGCGGATGTTTGAGTGAACAAGCGTTTCTGGAGTTATCAATGAAAATGAGGCTGTTTAGAGGTCAGCTGTTTTTCACCTGCAAAGCACCATCATGGCATGAAATAACACTTTTCAAAGAAATTGCAGCCTCAGAGAGATGACTGCAAAGTGTCCATTACAAAGGCAGCTCTGTCTTGCTCCTCTATGGAGAAGACAAACAGGAGCAATACAACAACTTAGCCCACATTTTTTTTTATCCTTTGTATCAGCAAAATTGCAGATTTCACTACAGTTGCCATAGCAAAATACAGGAGTAAAGAGTTAAGCATTAAGTTAAAACATTGGCAGTATTCACAAAACACATTTAAAGAGATGTAGGAGCTAAATGCATACACCAAAGGCCAAGCTTGGCCAATGTTGAATTTATTTTTATTTACTTTATATAATTTAGCATATTGTATTAATCCTCATCTTGGATTGTTTTGTGGTTCAGTGTATGTATGATCCCAGAAAATGACTTAAATCTAATAGGTTCCCTATCTTTTTCCACTATTTTTTAAAAAACTTTATTCACAACATCACAAACTCAGAAAGAAAGAAAGAAAGAGAGAGAGAAAGAGAAGGAAGGAAGGAAGGAAGGAAGGAAGGAAGGAAGGAAGGAAGGAAGGAAGGAAGGGGGAGGCGGTAAAGGAAGGAAGGAAGAAGGAAAGAAAGAAAGAAAGAAAGAAAGAAGAAAAGAAGGAAGGAAGGAAGGAAGAAAAGAAAGGAAGGAAGGAAGGAAGAGGGAGGACGTAAAGGAAGGAAGGAAAGAAGGAAGGAAGGAAGGAAGGAAGGAAGGGGGAGGCGGTAAAGGAAGGAAGGAAGAAGGAAAGAAAGAAAGAAAGAAGAAAAGAAGGAAGGAAGGAAGGAAGAAAAGAAAGGAAGGAAGGAAGGAAGAGGGAGGACGTAAAGGAAGGAAGGAAGGAAGGAAGGAAGGAAGGAAGGAAGGAAGGAAGAAGGAAAGAAAAAAAGAAAGAAAGAAAGAAGAAAAGAAGGAAGGAAGGAAGGAAGGAAGAAAAGAAAGGAAGGAAGGAAGGAAGAGGGAGGACGTAAAGGAAGGAAGGAAAGAAGGAAGGAAGGAAGGAAGGAAGGAAGGAAGGAAGGGGGAGGCGGTAAAGGAAGGAAGGAAGAAGGAAAGAAAGAAAGAAAGAAGAAAAGAAGGAAGGAAGGAAGGAAGAAAAGAAAGGAAGGAAGGAAGGAAGAGGGAGGACGTAAAGGAAGGAAGGAAGGAAGGAAGGAAGGAAGGAAGGAAGAAGGAAAGAAAAAAAGAAAGAAAGAAAGAAAGAAGAAAAGAAGGAAGGAAGGAAGGAAGGAAGGAAGAAAAGAAAGGAAGGAAGGAAGGAAGAGGGAGGACGTAAAGGAAGGAAGGAAGGAAGGAAGGAAGGAAGGAAGGAAGGAAGGAAGGAAGGAAGGAAGGAAATTTAAGAACAAAGCAAAGTGAAACAAAACATTAAGAAAAAAATTGTGTGCAGGAAAAAAAAACCAGATAACCCTCGACTTATGACTACAATTGAACCCAAAATTTATGTGGCTAAACAAGACATTTGTTAAGTGAGTTTTGTCCCATTTTACGACCTTGCTTGCCACAGTTCTTAAATGAATCATTGCAGTTTTTAAGTTAATCACTCGGTTGTTAAGTGAATCTGGCTTCCCCATTGACTTTGGTTAGATCACATGACACCAAGGCAGAACAATTGTCATAAATATGGATCAGCTGCCAAATCTCTGAATTTTGATCATGTGACCAGCAACCATCAATAGATGCATAAAAATTACATACCGTTCAGGAGACACTAATGAAAAATAAGAAGGAAACAAAGAGGCCACAGAACACATCTTCTCCAGAAGGCAGCTAATCCCAGATAAGCAGGGATTAACACCATGTAAACAATCAAATGGAAAACAATGCCCTATCAAAGAGACAAAACACATCGCAACCAACTCTAGCAAAGTAAGCTACTATATATAAACGCCACTCCCTTCTAAAACTTTATTACTGATGATATAATCAAGTAATAAACGATGATGATCATGATGACAATCATCTAACCAAGTAATAAAATATCTGCAAGCAAGTAACCGAGCTCAGAGAGCACCAAAGATTATGAAGTCTTTATTCGTTGTTGTTTTTTTTAAGTTTCTTAGCAGATTCTAGGAGCAGTTTGGAAGATAATACTGAGCCTCGCTCTCCTTTGCAGCTTGCAAGCTCATTACAATTTTAATTAAAACTAATCAAACATGTTTTGATTTTATTTATTTAATTCAAACAGCATCCCATTTGTGGGAAATCAAATCAAACCTAGCCTTTTGGGGTGGGGGGGACAACACTCTTTTAAAAATCTATATTAATTCCTTTTAGAGATCCTCTTTTAAAACTCTTTGGAATACAGTTAGCTAAATATTATTTATTAGCTAAAGGTAAAGGTTCCCCTCGCACATCTGTGCTAGTTGTTCCCAACTCTAGGGGGCAGTGCTCATCTCCGCTTCAAAGCCAAGGAGCCAGCGCTGTCCGAAGACTTCTCCGTGGTCATGTGGCCGGCATGACTAAACACCAAAGGTGCACAGAACGCTGTTACCTTCCCACCAAAAGTGATCCCTATTTTGCCTACTTGCATTTTTACATGCTTTCAAACTGCTAGGTTGGCAGAAGCTGGGACAAGTAACGGGAGCTCACTCCGTTACGTGGTGCTAGGGATTCGAACCGCCGAACTGCCGACCTTTCTGATCCAGAAGCTCAGCATCTTTGCCACTGAGCCACCGTGTCCCTATATTCCTTAGCTAGAATTGGCTTTTTCCATGCTCAGAAATGCCCTCTTTCTTTTCCTTTCTCTGCCTTTGGTTCAATTGATTGATGTTGCATCTCTCTCCTTCAATATTGCTCTACAGTCTTTTTTTTCTTTCCAGAGGATTAAGAAGGAGTGACAGTCACTAATTTTCCATAGCCAAAGGTAAGAGTTGCATCGTAAACCATCTCTATAATAAAAACCAACTTGTAGAAGGATTTAAAGGATAGGTTGGCTGATAATGGTATTGCTTAAGTTGCCATTAAAATATGATTCACCAGCAAGGGGTTATGGAAGCTGTAAAAATGAGCTACTCATAATTTGAAAGTTCTAACTACCCAGCCAAATAAGATAAGAAATAGGAATAGAAAGGTTATCATATATACAATATTTTTCAGAGTATAAGACACTCCAGAGTATAAGGCACACCTAGCTTTTGGGGAGGAAGACAAGAAAAAAAGTTTGCCTCTGCCTCCCAGCAATATGCCTCCTTGGAGCAAACGGCATGTTTCAGCCTCTGCACGCCCCATTTTTGGCAGGGTGGTTGGGATTGAAATGGTTTGAAAATGGGGTGCGCGGAGGCCAAAAACAGGGTGCATGGAGGTGGCAATAGGCTTCGGCAATCCCTGCAGCCTGAAACAGCTGATGGTCAGGAGGCCGATCCAACCGACAATCAGCTGCTTGTGCTAATCAAGCTGTGCTGAAACTGAAACCGAAACAAGCTGTTTGCTGTTTGCTGCAAGGAGGCAAATTGCTGGCAGGCAGAGGCCAAAGGGTGGGGGCTGGCGGGTGGGTGGAACTACATTTGGTGTATAACACACACCCAAATTTTCACCTTCTTTTAGGGGGCGGGGCGGGGGAAGTGTGTCTTATACTCCGAAAAATATGGTAGTTACAGCATGAATGATACAATTATAGAGTTGGAAGAGATTCTACTCCTGTTCAGTGCAGGAATCCAAATGAAGGATGCCAGAAAAATGCATTTGTGCTAATCTCTGCTGATTTGGGTGTTGATTACTGGCAAGGAGGTAGCTCTCTTTGAGACTGGTGATGGTACCTAATTGGGTAATGATACGGACAAGGTAAGCTGCTAGTATATAAAAAGTGAGCAAACTCCAATCTCTTCTAGCAACGATGAGGTTACCTAGTTTGGTAATAAAATGCCTACAAGAAAGTAAGCAAGCAAACTCAGAAAGCACTAAAGACCTCTACAGTCTTCCATCTCTTCCTCCTCCTCTTCCTCCCCTTCCTCTCTAAGTCCACCCCTTTCTAGCACTGATGTTACCTATTTGGGCAATGAAACTGATAAGGCAAGCCTCTACTGTATAAAAACAGAGGAAATCCACTGTATTGTCTTGTATTTTCTGTTATGGATTGCACCAGTAGAGGCTAAACCAGTTTCATTGTATACATGATGTGCAATGACAATAAAGGCTGTTATTATTACTCCCTCCCAGCACTGATGAGGTTACCTAGTTTGGTAATGAAATGTCTGCAAGAAAGCAACCAAGCTCAGAAAGCACCAAGGGCCCCCACAGTCCTCCTCCACCCTCCTCCTCTAGCTCTTCCTCTCCACAAAGCCCACTTCCTTCTAGCCCTGATGAAGTTACTTAGTTGGATAACACAACTGACAAGGCAAGCCACTAGTATCTTAAAACAGAGCAAACGCCACTCCCTGCAGCTTTGATGACGTTACCTAGTTGGGTAATGAAACATCTGCAAGAAAATCACCAAGCTCAGATAGCACCGAGGACCCCCATAGTCCTCCACCTCTTCCTATTTTATATCCTCCTACCCCACACTCACAAAACTCACTGCCTTCTGGCACTGATGTTGTTACCTAGTTGGGTCATGAAACGTTTGCAAGAAAACAACCCAGATCAGAGAGTACCAAGGACCCCACAATTCCACCCCGAGCTACAAATAATCTCTTGTATAGGTTCTAGATCGGCAGAGCCCTCTAGTTCATCTTCAATAGCCTGCCATCGGCAGAATCTTCTGTTGAATGACCAAGAGTTCAAGATCTCTCTGCCGCTTGATACTTGTGGTGGGACAAACATGTCCTACCAAATCTTCTTTTCTGAAATATCGGAGGATGTTTATAGATGTGGCCAGGGATGGGCTTCTCCGGATTCGCCCCAGTTCGGGCAATCCTCAAGCGAAGATTCTGCACGGTTCGGCAAACCTCCAAATCCCACTCCTGGTTGGCCCCACCCACCCTGCCCCTCCCCTTCCAGGAATCTCCACATGACCAGTTTGGGATGCCAGGTAAGTGCAGGGCCCGCTTGGAGGCTCTTGGAGGGCGAAAAATGGGCCTCCCCTGGGCTCCGGAAGGCCAGAAATGGGCCCATTTCTGAGCTCCAGGAAGCCTCCAGAGCCCAGGGGAGGCCGTTTCACCCTCCCGGAGGCTCGGAAAAAGCCTCTGGAGAGGGTGAAAATGGGCATACCAGAAGTCCATAAACAGGCCCATATACAAACATGGTTAGAGAAAATGATCCATCAACCCGTAGAGTTTAAGCCAGAGGGGTTTTTATTGGTTCTTCTACCAGAGAAATATAGTAAAGAAGATCCATACTTGATTGTACAGATAATAACAGCAGCTAGAATTGTATTTTCACAAAATTGGAAAGCAGATCAAATCCCATCGGAAGGGGAGGTAATAAAGAAGATCCTAGATTGTGCAGAAATGAATAGGTTGACATTGAGAATAAAGGACAAAGAGGAATCAGTGTATTACAGGACATGGGGACAATTTTACGAGTGGCTTGAAAAAAGATATAAATGGAAAGAGAAAGGAACAAATATGAAATAAATATCTCAGACCGTTTTGGCCCTTGAGAAAACCCTCCGGAGCCCGGGAAGGGCGAAAACACCCCCCCCCCCCCGGCCTGCCGTGGTGTAGCATACTGACTAGGCCACGCCCACCATGGCCACACCCATCCAACAGGGCAGAGAACCCATTGCCAAAATTTTTAAAGCCCACCCCTGGATGTGGCCCCTGTTGGTCTTCTAAGGTCTGTCAATTGGATATCTAATGCCTCCGAATACGGAAGGCAAAAGGGGAAATCTCTCGTCAACCCATCAGCAAAGCAGAAGATTACAGATGTTTGCATCTGCCCTCGAAGGGTCTTCTGGAAATGCTTCTGGAAATGAAATTGGCCTCTTGAGTGACATCGCAGAATTCCTGTCCTTATCGTGCGTCACCTTTGGGCCTTGCTTAGCCAAGCTTTCCGTATTCCTCTTTGCAATATTTTTGCGACGGATCTGTTTTGGGGAATGGGACGTTGTTAGCGCGAGCCGTTCGATCCCATTAGTCTCTGGCTTCGGTCCTTCAAATCCATTTGTCTGTAGATTTTATTTGATATAAAACACCCCCTGACATTCCAATCTCCATTTTATGTCCTCAGGAAGAGCAGAAGTTATGGCTTGACATGTTTATCATTGTGAGGATGAGCCAATTATCTCTCTGCTGGGCTTGCTATTACAGATGTACCACGATAATTAGGGTCACAGATGGAGCCCAGAAATTGCTGCCGTGTTCAGAAAGGGTGCCATTTGCAAAGCTCTGGAAATGAGTAGGAAAGTAGACTTGGTTCCTATTTCTTCTTTTTTTTCTTTTCCTTCCTTCCTTCCTTCCTTCCTTCCTTCCTTCCTTCCTTCCTTCCTTCCTTCCTTCCTTCCTTCCTTCCTTCCTCTCTCTCTCTCTTAAGTTTTTTCTTTCTTTCTAGCTTTTTTACTTGCTAGCTTGCTTTCTCTCTCTTCTGCTTCCTTCCTTCCTTCCTCTCTCTTTTTCTTTCTTTTTTCTTTCTTTCTAGCTTTTCTGCTTTCTTTCTTTCTCTCCTTCCTTCCTTTCTCTGTCTCTCTTTCTCTCTTTCTTTTTTCTTTCTTTCTAGCTTTTTTCCTTGCTTGCTTGTTTTCTCTCCCCCCTTCCTTCCTTCCTTCCTTTCCCTCCTTCCTCCCCCCCCCTCTCTCTTTCCTTTCTTTCTAGCTTGCCTGCTTGCTTGCTTTCTCTCTGTATATTTTGGTCAATAAAAGGAAAAGTTGCCCATTGTATTATTATCCCAGGACTCTTTTTTTAACTTTCCAGTTCAAGCTACTGTCCAAGGACTCCCAAATGGTCCATGGCTGATCTACTTTAGCATTTTTATGACCTACCAGAGTTGGTTAGATGCTTCCACCTTTGTTGTTAGTTGTGAAGTCGTGTCCGATCCATCGTGACCCCATGGACAAAGTTCCTCCAGGCCTTCCTGTCCTCTACCATCCCCTACGTTCACGCCTACTGCTTCAGTCACTCCATCCAGCCACCTCCTGTCGTCCCCTTCTTGTTTTGCCCTCAATCTTTCCCAGCATGAGGCTCTTCTCCAGTGTCCTTCCTTCTCATGAGGTGGCCAAAGTATTTGAGTTTCCTCTTCAGGATCTGGCCTTCTAAAGAGCAGTCAGGGTTGATTTCCTCTAGGACTGACCGGTTGGATGGCCTTGCAGTCCAAGGGACTCGCAGGAGTCTCCTCCAGCATCAGAGTTCAAAGGCCTCCATTCTTTGGCGCTCAGCCTTTCCTATGGTCCAACCTTCAGAGCCATCCATTGCAACTGGGAAAACCATCGCCTTGACTATACACACTTTTGTTGGCAGGGGGATGTCTCTGCTTTTTAGTAGGCTGTCTAGATTTGCTATAGCATTCCTCCCCAGGACCAAGCGTCTTTTAATTTCTTGGCAGCAGTCCCCACCGGCGGTGATCTTGGAACCCAGCTAAACATTCCCCCTAGCTGAAGATAAATATATCCTTGAGTTAAACAAGTGATTTCATGGATTCCTTGCAGGGCTTTTGTTGCTCAATGTTACAGAAATGTTTCCTTCGCTTCTCTTGAGACAGTTTTCTGAGAAAAGTGGAAGAAGTGTAGAGATGATGGATGGAGTCAGCAGACAGAACTGCCCCATCCCTGCTGCCACAATGGTCAGTGGATGATTTTCTGCCAGATGGTGGGGTGAAGAAGGGCAACAAAGCCAGAACAACCAACTACCTCTTTTTCGTACATGGCTGGCATATGGAAAAGTAGGACAGAAGCGTTGTGCATAATCAGTAGAGGAGCAGTATAGGTGTTAGCCGTGGGGAAAGTTAATTTTATAGTTTTCTGACAGCTCAAGGATAGATGGATAACTCTTTCACTTAGCAATGGGAAAAGGACCGAAAGCTCCAATTAATTCTATTTTAATTCTATTTTAAGGAAGAAAATGTAGGAGAAGGACTGACAGAGCCAGGGTAAGGGATGAAAAGAGGGATCAGCCTAGAACAGTGATGGCTAACCATTTTCAGACTGAGTGCCTAAAGCGTGCATGAACCACCTAAATACAATGTGTGTCCCTGCGCATGTGTGCCCCTGCGCAATGTGTGCCCCTGCGCAAATACAGTGTGTGCCCCTGCGCATGTGCCCCGCATGCTCCCACCCCCGTGCATTCACCTACACCCTGCGCATTTGAAGCAGAGACCCAAAGACCAGCTGGCTGGAGGGAGGCATACACACATGTGTGGCGGAGCTGAAGAATCTATCGGCCTAGAATCACTACATTGTCAGGTTTCCAAAATATGTCCTAATTAATTTATGAGCCTCAGGACAAGTTTCAAAAGAAATCCAGTCATTTATTAGGAACGACATTTCAGCAATACCCAAGCGGAGTCAGATCTGACCTCACATAAGTTACGGCTGAACTTTGCCCCTGTTTCCCCCCTCCCCTCAGTCTGTGTCATAAATCACATTATCCAACAAGGTGCTCCAGCAAGCTGTAGAATTCCACACCTCACAAGCCTGCTTTGGTAATCTGAGATCCAACCTTGGCCAAAGGTATGCGTTGAATGTGCTCCCTGCTTTACACCCATGGCAACTCAATATCGGACATGGAAGTGCTTGGCAAGTTGACATACATAGCCACAATAAACCAAGTCCAAGTGCTGTTAACCCTTATCTAACTCTAACCAGGTTCTGACCTTTAGTTGAGAGGATTCCTGTGCATAGGCTTTTAGTAATAAATCACTTAAATTGAACCTTTGTGTTTGTACTTTTGCAGCTGATGTAAAATCATCCAATGGTGAAATTGGAAAGGATCAAAAGGATCGTCCCCTCTAATCCACTGCAATTAAGCCATGCTCATCTACTTCTTAAAGCATCCAGATGCCACAACCTCCATATTTAAACAGTTCCACTTTTGTGCCATTGTGTAACAGGCAGTAGGAATAGCCTTGAGGAGAGGAGGAAGAGTTCCGATCAAGGCAATAGCCAGATCAAGGAAATATGAGTATAAGGCAGAAATGTAATTGGGGTAAGTGCTGAAGAGAGGACCTTGTCAAAGTTTGTTACAGCAATCACCTCCAGAAAGCACACAGAGGTAACTGATTCAGCAAGATTCATTAACTTCTCTTTATATATAATAATATACAATACCAAAAGCAGGTTTTTCTAAGGTGGTAGCAAAATACAAGCAAACATGGGCAGAGGAGAGAACAGTTTCAGTTTCAGTTCAGAGCAGCAGACTAGTTTTGAGCTTAGCACAGACTCAGAGCTTTAGTAGTTGAACTAAGCCACACCCAGGCTCCTTGCTGTCTCTTGTTGTTCACACAGCAAATACTGTTTCAGTTTCCAAACAATCCCCATTGGCTGACTTTAGTTGCTATGCCTATTCATTGGCTAACCTAGTTACCATGTCTTCCCAGTCATGAACGCTCATGCACTGACAGACCTGCCCTAGTTCTTATGCAGATAAAGAGCCAGTTTGGTCTGGTGGTTAAGGCACCAGGCTAGAAAGCAAGAGATAGTGAGTTCTGGTCCTGCTTTTAGGCATGGAAGTTGTCTGGGTGACTTGGGCTAATGACCAGGAGACTGTGAATTCTAATTCAGTCTTAGACATGAAAGGAAGAGCCACCGCTGCTAGCAAAGTCCCACCCTAGTTCTGGGGATAAAAGGCAGGGGGCGGAGATGAATAGATGTGGCAGACAAGTATTCATCTTCCTACCAGATGGACTTGTTAGCCTGCATTGAAAGAGAAACATTTTGCTGGGGCTGCTGGCACTCGTAATAAAGGAATCTTTGAGTTCACTTCAGAGGGTTTGTCATGTTTGGGTGGCTGGATCAGAACATTAACCTTATTATAAAAACAGGACTAGCATTTATAATTGGCAACCTTGCTTAGTCTATCTTGAAGGGCTGGCGTGAAATACACTCAATCGCTTTTTTTATATTTAAACGTGATCTTGGGTAGCTGCAATATATAGCAATTATTTCCAATCGCACTTTCTGTGGCAATGGAAAAGAAACTTTTATATACCTGACATTATGTCTACCTTCCATTCTTTTCTTTTTTCTATAAGTTTCTTCAGCCTGTCCTCAAAAGACATTCATGTCCAGTTAAGGAATGATCTCAAGTCTCCATACAATTTTTGTCACTTGTCTTTGAAATTGGTCCAACTTGACAATATCCTTCTGGACATCTGCTGTCCAAGAAGCAAAAACAATAATCCAGATGTGGTCTCACAGATGTGGAGCAGAGGGAGATAGGAGTTGATGAGTCTGTGATGCAACATGCCTTCTAATGCATTAGTAATTCTCACAGCTGTTACGACAGCTCCTTGGTCATCTTGTTGTCAACATCTACGCCCAAATCCTCCTTCAGCACAGAACATTGTAAGTAGAAATCCTACAAAATCTCATTTGTGTGCTCCGTATTTTTCCTTCCTAAATGTAGCATCTTGCATTTCTGCCTGTTGCATGAAATCTTTCTCCTTTTGGACCCAGTCTTGAAACTTGCTCAGAACAGAGACTGAAAAGGAACCTTGAAAAAAGGCTCATTCTGTTGCATAAGCACACCAAATGTATTAGAATGGTCTATTCAGTTGCTGGGTGGGCGTGGCCTAGTTGGCCTCCTGCACCACAGTGGTGGTGGTGGTGGGCTTTTTCCCCCTCCCCAGGCTCCGGAGGTGTCAGGCCTGCAAGCCATCTTTTCTTTTTGGACTTCAGGCCTGCCACACTTTCTCCTATTCATTTTCTATTGTGGGAAAATGGGAGGGGGGATTGTGCGGAGATAGATGATAGGTAGCCATAATAACATTCTTTTTGGAAAGCCAAGGTCATCCTTTGTCTTTGCACCTCTGCACCTGACCGGAACTGGATGGGTGGAACTGCCAGCATGGCAGTGGAAGATTGGACCATGGGATGGACTTTTGGGTGTGGGGGAGAAATCTTCAACTTTCAACTGGGTGTGGAAAACCAGGAAGCTTTCAGATTCGGGTTTTCCCAGATGTGCCAACATGGCTCTTTTAATAAATTGGAACTTTGAGCAATATTTTGCCTTGGAGTTTGATTTACTTTTGGATGCTATTTGGACCCCTGACATTAACCCGAATCTGAGCCTCCAGAAGGGCGAAAGCTGCTTCCCTCAGGCTCCAGAGGCTGGAAACAAGACCATTTCCAGACTTCCGGAACTTCCGGTAGGCCCATTTTTCATCCTCCCTGAGCCTTCACGTGGGCCCTGCACTTACCTGGCATGATGAACGGGTCACATGGAGACTCCTGGGAGGGGTGGGAAGGGCGGCATTAGGTGGGGTAGGCATGGCCAGCCAGAGGTGACATTTGGGGGTTTGCTGAACTGGGCAGAATCCTAGCTAGAGGATCGCCGGAACCCTTGTGAACCCTCAGCAGCCCACCCCAGGTCTATCTAACTCTCATCAAAATGAAAGAGTCAGTTTGGCGTAGTAGTGAAGATGCTAGTCTGGAAATCAGGAGACAGGGAGTTCTAGTCCCATCTTAGTCATGAAAACTACCAGAGTGATTTGGGCCAATTGCAAGGAGGCTGTGAGTTTTAATTTCACTTCACACATGAAAGTTGGCCTGGGTGACTTTGGGCCAAGCACTAGGAGACTGTGAGTTCTAGTCCCGCCTTAGGCATGAAATCCAGCTGGGTGACTTTAGGTCAGTCCCCCTCTCTCTCAGCCCAATTCACCTCACAGGTTATTGCTGTGAAGAAAATAGGAAGAGGAAGTATTGTGCATGTTCACCAGCTTGAATTATTGATAAAAAATAATAAGGACCATAAAATAAATAATTAATAAAATAATAAAATAATAAAATAATAAAATAATAAAATAATAAAATAATAAAATAATAAAATAATAAAATAATAAAATAATAAAATAATAAAATAATAAAATAATAAAATAATAAAATAATAAAATAATAAAATAATAAAATAATAAAATAATAAAATAATAAAATAATAAAATAATAAAATAATAAAATAATAAAATAATAAAATAATAAAATAATAAAATAATAAAATAATAAAATAATAAAATAATAAAATAATAAAATAATAAAATAATAAAATAATAAAATAATAATAAAATAATAAAATAATAAAATAATAAAATAATAATAAAATAATAAAATAATAATAAAATAAAATAATAAAATAATAAAATAAATAAAATAAAATAAATAAAATAAAAGAATGGAATAAATGAAAAACAAAAAAATAAATAATATAACAATATAATAAAATAATAAAATAAGTTTAATATTGGCCCTTGGCCATTGAGAGTATTCCTTTGAGTTGGTTAAGAACTGGTAATGAATATTTTGCTCCATTCTATGCTATTCCGTCATAATCATCATGAGTGATATGATTATTATTTATGCCCCTCAATTTGATAAGGGAACCTAAAAGGCATCTAGATGGACTTGGCAGAAATGTTGGGGGTCAACTTTATCTTTGAAGGTGAGAATTGGGAAAGTATGTGGCTGACCTTCATCTGTTAGAAGAAGTTGAGTGACAACGTCTGATTCAGCAGAGATTTGAGGTTGGCATAGGAAGGTTACATCATGTTTGTTAAGTTATAAATGGACTGCTTTGATTAAAGAAAACCATTGGATTAAATTTCCTGCGACTTGGAGAAAGTCAAAATTCACTGTTAGATTTCTTGGAAGATTAAGGGGGGGGAACCAATTGATGATTTTGGGATTTGAGGATTAGATTAGGTTTGACTAGACAAATAATAAGCTTGCTAAGCAAAAGATTATTCGTATTTGACAATTTATGATGTATTAGATTGAAATGAAGAGAAGAATATAATTAATATTGGTTTCTTAAGAATGTTGATTTTTAGTATTTTAAATATTAAATTTAAGTTGTGTTAATAACTTGGTATACTGAAAAAAGTTGGAGGTTACTTTTGTTATTTCTTTGTTTGATGTATTTTTAGTCATCTTTAAATTTGTCTTATTATTCTGTTTTGTTATTCTGTTCTTCTTTTTCCTTTATGTTAGTTTGTATTTTAATATATATATTTTGAAATTTAATTTAACTTAAAAATTGTTTGTAAAGTTATTGTACATACCTCATCCCTTCTGTTTCCAGCCTTCTTTCCTTCTTTCCTCCCTCCCTTCCTTGTTGCCCCACCTACTGCCCTGCCTCTTTTACCTCTTCCTTCCTCCTTCCCTTTCTTTTTCATTTTTCTTTTCCTTCCTTCTTTCCTTGCTTTCTCCTACCTTCCCTCCCTCTGTCCCTCTCCCCCCACCCTTTTCTCTCTCTTTCCCTTCCTTCCCCCATCTCTCTTTCACACAGACACACAAACACAGATAGAGACAAAGACAGATGTAGGTAGGTAGGTAAGTAGGTAGGTAAGTAGATAGATAGATAGATAGGTAGGTAGGTAGGTAGATAGGTAGATAGGTAGATAGGTAGGTAGATAGGTAGATAGGTAGATAGGTAGGTAGGTAGATAGGTAGATAGGTAGATAGGTAGATAGATGATGAGAGAGAGAGAGAGAGAGAGAGAGAGAGAGAGAGAGAGAGAGAGAGAGAGAGAGAGAGAGAGAGGCAGGTAGGCAGACAGACAAACATTTCTGTCCCAGGAATTCAGCCAAGTGGAGTCACCTGTGACTCACCACAGAATATTTCTCTTTCCCCCCTTTTAATTGATACATATAGGTGTACAATTATGGAAGAAATATAATATTTCAGGCTGAATTACAGAGTAAGTCAGACTCTTGCCACCAGCTTAATTACAAATGACTGTTTCATGCATAGCTCGCCCATAAATAAGAGGCGGAAGGTGGAAAGCAGAGCTATTTAAACATGGCTCTCCTTGCTGAATAACGAGCGGGGAGAGAAAGGAAAGTGACAGGGAGACAAAAGGGATGAAGTGTTTGGGAAAATATACAGATGTTGAGGCTATAATTATGCCAAGACTTCCTATTTTGCATATACTTTGCCTGCCGATTAGTCAAATGAATGTCAAGGGGGAAACTAGGAATGAACAGTTAACGGAGCTTGTTTGGGGATCTGACTCAACAGGTTGATTGTCACAAATGTCTGTCCTTTTTTATCTGTAAAGACTATCAGAGTTTTGGGCACACACAGTGTATTTTGATCCTGCCTCTAGGCCTTGGGAGCAAAAATCTGGATGAACGCAACAGCAGGGACTTGTTCGATGTTTCTGTATTTCTGGGGTCCTTGGTGCTCACTGAGCTTGGTTGTTTCCACGCAGATGTTTCATTACCCAACTAAGTAACATCGTCAGTGTTAGAAGCAGAGGTGGTATTCTGGAGAACCAGTAGCAGAAATGTTGAGTAGTTCGGAGAACCGCTTAATATCACTTCCGACTGGCTCCACCCCCATCTATTCTCTGCCTCCCGAATTCCAGCTGATTGGGAGGGAATGGAGATTTTACAGTATCCTTCCCCTGCCACGTCCACCAAGCCACGCCCACAGAACCGGAAGTAAAAAAAATTGAATCCCACCACTGGTTAGAAGGGAGTAGGGTTTGTGCAAAGGAGGAGGAGAAGGTGGTGGTGGGGGGAGGAAGAGGAGGAGGAGGAGGAGGAGGAGGAGGAGGAGGAGGAGGAGGAGGAGGAGGAGGAGGAGGAAGACTATGGGGTCTTTGGTTTTCTCTGAACTTGGTTGTTTTTCTTCCATGTGTTTCATTACCCAATTAAGTCAGTGTTAGAAGCAGGGGTGGTATTCTGGAGAACTGGTAGGGGAAATTTTGAGTAGTTAGGAGAACCGCTAAATACCACCTCTGACTGGTCTTGCCCCCATCTATTTGCTGCCTCCTGAGTCTCAGCTGATCGGGAGGGAATGGGGATTTTGCAGTATCGTTCCCCTGCTATGCCCACCAAGTCATGCTTACAAAGCCTCGCCATGCCCACCAAGCCACACCCACGGAACCGGTAGTAAAAAAAAATTGAACCCCACCATTGGTTAGAAGGGAGTGGGGTTTGTGGAAAGGAGGAGGTGGAGGTGGAGGTGGTGGTGGAGGTGGTGGTGGTGGTGGTGGAGGAGGAGGAGGAGGAGGAGGAGGAGGAGGAGGAGGAGGAGGAGGAGGAGGAGGAGGAAGACTATAGGGTCCTTGATGTTCTCTGAATTTGGTTGTTTTTCTTGCAGGTGTTTCATTACCCAACTAAGTAACCTCATCAGTGTTAGTAGAGTTTGTGGAGAGGAGAAGGTGGAGGAGGAAGAGGAGGAGGAGGAGGGTGAGGTCCACAGTGTGGTTGTAAATACATGGGTACCTATAATTGGAGTTTAGTCCATACGAAAGAGAAGTGGCTAGAGAATACCAGACTAGACTACACCAGAATAGAATGCAGACTAGACTAGGCTAGGCTAGGCTAGGCTAGGCTAGGCTAGGCTAGGCTAGGCTAGGCTAGGCTAGGCTAGAATAGAATAGAATAGAATAGAATAGAATAGAATAGAATAGAATAGAATAGAATAGAATAGAATAGAATAGAATAGAATAGAATAGAATAGAATAGAATAGAATAGAATAGAATAGAACTAGACATCACAGCTTAGTTTGAATGTATACATATACATGGTGGGGAAAAAAGAATCTCGCGAGTTTATCAGACGAATGGCCTAGGGAACAAATCTGTTACAGAATCTGGTAATCCTGCTAGAAATACTTTGAAACCTCCTCCCAGAGGGGAGTGACAGAAATAGTCCATGAAGTGGGTGTGTGGGGTCTCTACTAATGCTTCCACCTCTAAGCACATAGCCCTGATAAGCAGTATCCTGAATAATGGGAAGATAATCTATAATCTTCCTATAATCTTCTCCACTGTCCTAACCACTCTCTGTAGGGTCTTTCTATCTCAGGCATTGCTGCCACCTCAAACCAAACCGGGATGCAGTTTGTTAAAAGGCTCTCAATCGGGCCTCTGTAAAAAGTGGCCAAGAATGAAGAAGAAAGATGTCCTCACCTTTTGTAGCAGCAATTGGCAGCAGCAAATGTAGGAGACCGTTTTCTAATTCAGTGACCTTGAACATGATTAGCCAAGGACCAAAGACCTAACCGCAGGTGGCCAAGAGACACTCATCCTTTATCCTACCTTTCCTTGGTACACTTCAGCTGGAGCCGGAGGTTATGTCTTTTGCTAGAAAAAAGCAATGCCTTTTTGAAACTGGAGCAGGAAGTTCAAATTGTCTTCTCAGCAGGAAAAACGGTGAGCTGAATATGATCTCATCAGGTCGCGCCCTTCAAATCCATTTTCTCAGTGATGGCCACTCCATACTGAGCAGGTCATGTGAAAGAAACCTCACGTTGTCAGGCATTTAGCAGGCAAGGCATTTTTTCCTTAGCTGAGGCGAAGTCTGCAAGATCACAGAGAAGCAGCATTCCAGTATTTGAGGGGTTGTCACAAAGAAGAGGGGGTCAATTTTATTCTCCAAAGCACCAGAAGGCAGGACAAGAAACAATGGATGGAAACCAATGAAGGAGAGAAGCAACTTGGAATTAAGGAGAAACTTCCTAACAGGGAGGACAATTAACCAGTGGAAAAACTCCCCTTCAGACATTGTGGGTGCTTCAACACTGGATGTGTTTAAGAACAGACTGGATAGTCAATTGTCTGAAATGGCATAGGGTCTCCTGCTTGAGCAGGGGGCTGGACTAGAAGACCTTCAAGGTCTCTTCCAACTTTATTCCAATTGGAGTCATGTTCTTCCCAGAGGGGTTTGTGAGATCTGATACTTTCATCCAAAGCAGGATTGTGTTCTGATGCTGTCAACTCTCTCCTCTCTCATTTCTTGCATGTGCATGAAATTTTACAACGCAAGTACAAAAATGGTCACAACACAAAGCCTCTGTCTTTCAATGTAGTCCAAAGGGTGGGAGAAAATGGTCCTATTGCTCTCTTCTCTTCTCTTCTCTTCTCTTCTCTTCTCTTCTCTTCTCTTCTCTTCTCTTCTCTTCTCTTCTCTTCTCTTCTCTTCTCTTCCCTTCCCTTCCCTTCCCTTCCCTTCTCTTCTCTTCCCTTGCCTTCTCTTCTCTTCTCTTATTGTGCCTTGCCTTGCCTTGCCCCACCTTATCCTATCCTATCCAATCCGATGGTATCCTATCTTATTGTATCCAATCCTATCCAATCCTTTCCTTTCCTATCCTATCCTATCCTATCCTATCCTATCTTGATCCAATCCAATCCTATCCTATCCTACCCTACCCTATCCTTTCCTTTTTCCTTTGTCCTTTTAATGTTTTATTTTATTCATTAAAGGTCTGTGCTTCCCATACTTGACGGAAGGGATACCATCGTCAACAGCTTCGTCATATGCTGCCCATCTCAATGACGACCAACTCTGGGTGGCTTTACAACATCATAAAACGGTGATATAAAGCAATTAAAGCATGAAAAGCTATCCAAAAACTAGATTTAAAAAACCCCAATACATAAAAAAGTTGGGGGTGGGATATTCTTCTTAGCCTACTAAGCCACCCAGAGTTACTCTGTGGCAAGATGGATGGCCGATTTTTTTTAAAAAAACCCTCCCTTTTTATAACCCTGTTATCCATTAATTCAGTGCAAAGTTGGGGCGACTGGACAGAGTTCAGCATTTACTGGCCAGATGCCCTTCCTGATGCCTACATGGAGTTCCCAGCAGATTTTTTTTCCCTTTGCGTCTGTGACTGGCTTATTCCGGTTTGACACCTCTTGTTCCTGTTAACTTGTTTCCCTTCCCCCTTTCATTTGTTTTCTTCCCTCCAGCTCAAACTTCCCCAAATTCCTTCCTCCACCCCACCTTTCCATTTATGGCAGGATGCCAACAAAGCGAAGTGAAGTGGTTGAAGATGGCAAACCTAACAGCCTCTTTGTTCCACATAGTGTCTCTTGCAGTCCTTACAATGTTTATTGTAGATGATCCATGATTTTCCTTCTATGTCTGCTGAGTCTTTGGCTTTACTAATTCTTGTACATATAGGCGTTCGACATTAATGAGTCTCCTACATAGCAGAGAGGACAAGCTAAGGTGAAGAAAGGTGGCGGAGATTTGTGTTTGGATTCACTGCTGGATATGACCTCTGGGGCACAGGTGGGACATCTACCATGTGAGGAGAACACCAAACAGATAAGAAAACATGTATCAGTGGTGCCTTTAGAATACAGAGCGCATAACAAACTCTTTATCTATACGCTTGGGTTAAAAAATGGGCCTGAGTCATAACATATACACACCTCTATTAA
Source organism: Natrix helvetica (assembly GCF_964273705.1). Lineage (NCBI taxonomy): Eukaryota > Metazoa > Chordata > Lepidosauria > Squamata > Natricidae > Natrix > Natrix helvetica. Next base: position 6,820,945 of record NC_138552.1, read on the forward strand.
ACCTTTAAGGCCAGGGAGAGTCGCCTTTGACATTTTAAGGTTCTTTTTCTACTCCAAGGTCATCTTTGTTTAATTCACACGACAGACATTGCTTAGAATTGTTAATTGTGGGTAGCCAAAAAAGCCAATGCAATCCTAGGCTGCATTAATAGAGGGATAGACTCAAGATTGCAAGAAGTGTTAATACCACTTTAAATATGCCTTAGTACAGCGATGGTGAACCTTTTTTGGCTCGCGTGCCACAAGGGGGGGGAGCGCAGGGGGTTGAGTGCGGGTGTGCCGCACCCATAATGCAACGTGCGACCCCCCCCCAGTGCGCATGCGTGCAGAACGTGCGACCCCCCCATTTTACATGCTTTTTTCGCCCTCCCCAGGCCCCAGAGGCTTTATAGGAGCCTGGGGAGGGCGAAAAGAGCCTCCCCCGCCCCCCAGAGCCACTTCCGGTTTGATCGGAGGATTGTTTTAAGTGTTCCAAAGGCTTCAGGGAAGCCTCCGGACGGTCCCTGAAGCGTCCGGAGGGCCTCGGGGTGGGGGTGGGGGAGTGATGGAGGCTCTTTTTGCCCTCCCCAGGCTCCTATAAAGCCTCTGGAGCCTGGGGAGGGCGAAAAATGGCTTTTAAAAAGGGTGAACTCAGCTGGCCAGTGCGCGCATGCTCGCTGGCCAGCTGACAGGGCAGCGCCTCTGTGCCCTGACAAATGGCTCCGCGTGCCACCTGTGGCACGCGTGCCATAGCTTTGCCATCACTGCCTTAGTAAGACCACTCTTGGAATAGCACATCCACTTCTGGTCATTGCAACATAAAAAAAAAAGATCTGGAGACTTTAGAAAGAGTTCAGAGAAGAGTAACAAATATGATTAGGGGACTGGAGGCCAAAAGATACGATGAACGGTTGCAGGAACTGGGCCTGGCTAGTCTAGTGCAAAGGACTAGAGGTGACATAATAGAAGGGTTCCAATATCTAAGGGGCTGCCATAAAGAAACCTATTCTCCAAAGCACCTGAAAGCAGGCTAAGAAACAATGGATGGAAACTAATCAAGGAGAGAACCAATCTAGAACAAAGGATTTTTTTTTCCAAACAGGGAGGACAATTAATCAGTGGAAGGGCTTCCCTCCAGAACTTGTGGGTGCTCCATCACTGGAGGTTTTAAAGAAGAGATTGGATAACCATTTGTCTGAAATGGCATAGGATTCCTGCATGGGCAGGAGGCTGGAGTAGATGACCTCCAAGGTCCTTTTCCAACTTTGTTATTATGATAAATTAGGAGCGAAGTGAAACTTACCTCCAATATCCAAGATTCTAAATTAGTCAACTTCCATTAGACTAGGGGAGATATGATAGCTGTTTTCTGATATCTCCGGGGCTGCCAGAAAGAAAAGGGAGTCAACTTATTCTCCAAAGCACTTGAAAGCAGGACAAGAAGCAATGGATGGAAACTAATCAAGGGGAGAAGCAACCTAGAATTAAGGAGAAAAATTCCTGATAATTAGAACAATTAATCAGTGGAACAACTTGCCTCCAGAAGTTGTGAACGCTCTTGTTGTATTCAGGTCTTTGTAAGATTGTAAGATTGTACACAGGAAAAGACCCAAATACAACAAGACCAGCATACCTACACCCGTGAAAATCTACGAAAATCTACGAAAACAACAACGAACACACAGCCAGCACCAATCAACACCAATCTACCAATCATGATACAACCACACAACCAATCATTCCACCTACTGAAACAAAGCCAGCACTCCATCCCCTCCCACCAAGATATACAGAATGACGGCAGCTCCGGTCACACTTTAAGCCAAAGACCACAGCCTGAAGATGGCGACTGAGATCTCGCTGAAACGTATGTGTGTGTGTGTATATATACACGCCTGGTAGAGAACTCCTAAAAATTTCCCAGCAAGCACAACCTCTGAGGAGATCTGCCCTAAATATTTCAAAACTCAACCTCATCTCCTGAAGACTCATTCTGAGAAAGGCTTTGCAATTAAGTGTTCAAATCCTTAAGGCATAATTTAGAGAAAGTCGATACTTTCCCTTTCTGTCTTGTATCTTTTTATGGGACTTTCAACCAGCAAGCTTTCAAGTAATGGAGCCATGGTAACATCACAGAAAGTGCACAACTGGGCAATATTTGATCCCCTTGTCATCGATGCTGGTGACTCTAAATAGAATTGAGGTCAGGTATTCTTTCTGATGTCCAAAATGGAGCACATTTGGAGCTATATATAAATGGGTCTCTCTGTCTCTGTCTCTCTCTCATTCTCTCTCTCTCTCTCTCTCTCTCTGTGTGTATGTGTGTGTGTGTTCCAGCATAACTCTGGAACACCTCGAGCAATTTCAACCAAACTTGGTACACAGATGACTTATTCTCTGGAAACAAATACTGTGGGGGCAAGACATCCCTAACACCCCTTTGGGGGGGGGGGTGTTCTGTTAAGATACAGCCTTTTGTGCCTTAAAATGGCTTCTACTGTACTACCTTAAAATGGATTCTATTGTACAGTGCAGTGGAGCTGCCATGGTAATGGCTTCATACTACTCCACAAGGGAGTTCCCTTTGGTAAGGGGGAAAATCCAACATTAGAAATTACATTTGGTCCGGACATTTTCAACAAGGCTTTGATTATTTTTGAGGACAAATGTATGGCTTCTGGGGGCACAGGGAAAACATTTGTAACTAATTTAATTGTTGCCAAAATCAGGGCTTTTCCTGCCTAATACAGGAAACTTGGTACACAGATAACATACTCTCTAGAGAAAACTACTATGCGGGTAAGACACCCCTAAAATCCCTCAGGTGTGTGTTCTGTTAAGATACAGCCTAATATGCCTTAAAATGACTTCTACTGTACAGCTGTAAAATGGCTTCTACTATGCAGCGCAGTGAAGTTGCCATGGTAGCTGCTTCACAGTACTCCACAAGGGGGCTCCCTCTGGTAAGGGGGAAAATCCAACATTAGAAATTAAGTTTGTCTGGACATTTTCCCCCTATAAATAAATACTCGGGCAACATCAGGTTATCGGCTAGTCCTTTCATACAAATGGTTGTCCAATCTCTTCTTAAAAACTTCTGCTGCTGGAGCACCCACAACTTCTGGAGGCAAGTCAGTCTTCTGGTCCAATCCCATGCTCAAACAAGAGACCCTATATTATTCCGAACAAGTGGTTGTCCAAACTCTTCTTAAAAACCTTCAGTGATGAAGCACTCACAAAGCCTGAAGACAAGCTATTCCAGTGATAGATTGTTCTCACTATCAGGAAATTTCTCCTTAGTTCTAGGTTGCATCTCTCCTTGATAATCATCCATCCGATCCTTCTTGTCCTGCCCTCAAATGCTTTTGGAGAGTAGGTTGACCTTCTCTTGTTTTTGACATCCCATCAAATATTGGAACACTGCTATCCATGTCAACCAATGGAACAGAAGTTGCCTTCGGAAGTTGTGGGAGCTTCATCACTGGAGGCTTTCGGGAAGAGATTGGATTGCCATTTGTCAGAAAAGGCATAGGGTCTCCTGCTTGGGTGGGGGGTTGGATTAGATGACCTACAAAATCCCTTCCAATACTATTAATCTAATCTAATCCTAGTTCTTCTTTTTTTCCTTAGACTCAACATATCCAGTGTCAGGGTTCCAAATAGCATCCAAAATTAATTCAGAGTCCACGGCAAAGCATTCCTCAAAGTTCCAGTTTATTAAGAGAGGCATGTTGGCACATCTGGGAAAACCCAAACTTAAGGCTTCCCAGTTTCCCCACCCAGTTGAAAATTCAAAATCTTGCCTCCACACCCACAAATCCATCACTTGGTCCAATCTTCCACTGCCATGCTGGCAGTTCCACCCATCCAGTTCTGGCCAGGTGCAGAGGTGCAAAGCCAAAGGATGACCTTGGCTTTCTAGAAAGAATTTTGTTATGGCTACACAGCATCTTACTCCATACAATCCCCACCTCCCATTTCCCCACAATAGAAAATGCATAATAGAATAATAGAAAGTGTGGCAGGCCAAAGATCCAAAGGAAAAGATGGCTGCAGGCCTGACATCCAGTTCCCATATTTTTCCAAGTGTGGTCTTACCAAAGCATTATAAAGTGCTATTAACTCTTCTTGTGATCTTGATGCTCTGTTGATGTATCCTAGGGCTATGTTGGCTTTTTTGGTAACTGTAGCACATTGGTGGCTCATACTTTTATTTCATCACTAGCTGATAACCTGGCGTTGCCCGGGTATTTATTAATCCCAATCCTATATTAGACAGGAATGGCGATGTCAAGTGGCAACGTAAGTGCGGAATGGGCTGTCCTACCTCCTTCCATTAAGGTTGCGGCAATTCCTGAAGAGGCGATGGCAAGAGCCACTTCTCCCTGAGCCATGATTTCAACGACAATGAAATTAGTTAAAAATGTTTTCCCTGTGCTCCCAAAAGCCTAATTTGTAATGTTGGATTTTCCCCCTTACCAAAGGGAGCCCGCTTGTGGAGTACTGTGAAGCCGTTTCTACGGCAACTGCATTGTGCTGTACAGTAGAAGCTATTTTAAGGCATTATGGTAGAAGCCATTTTAAGGCACAACAGGCTGTATTTTAACAGAACACGCACCCCGAGGGGGGTTAGGGGTGTCTTACCCCCAGAGTATTTGTTTCCAGAGAATAAGTCATCTGTGTACTAAGTTTGGTTGAAATTGCTGGAGACGTTCCAGAGTTATGCTGGAACATTCGTGCGCTCACACACACACACACACACACACACGTATGTATGTATGTATGTGTGTATGTATGTGTGTTACAACCCCTGGTATGCCCAAATATGGGAGGGAACTCATTATTCCCTCTTTCTGTCTATCGGCTCACTGGAGGAGACCATCCAGGCAGAAAACCATATTTTTAATGTTGCCTTTTTATATATGTGTGGTATTTATGCTGATAAATAAATAAAGGGAGACTAGTATAGATCTATTTCAAGCTATTTAGCTCTCATCAGCTAGCCATACCCTTACTGGAATTTGAAACTGGGCTGTATTACATATTAGGCAGATGTATTAGCCACTAAGCCACAGGCTCTAAGGAGGAGAGCTGATAGACAGAAAGGGGGAGTAGTGAGCTGGCATACCAGGGGTTGTAACACACATACATACATACATACATACATACAAGTTCAGATTCTGAACTAAATTGGGAACTGAGTTGTAGAATTCCTTATGAAACTCAAACTGAATTGATTTTAGAATTGGGTAAATACAATGAGTTGTGCCCATGCATGAGCAAATTGAACTTTTAGATCAGGAAGTAAACTATGTTTAAGCCTGTATTTATTTCTCAGTGTCCCCAGTCTCTGGAGGGAAAAAAAAAAAAACTATCACTGAAGATGTCAAAAAAAATCCTTCTTTACGACTCTCAATTGGACAGTTGTTTATTTATGCCATATATTTTGGCAACTCTTGGACATCTTTCTTTGACCTTTAATCTGAAACGTCTGTCTTCTCCCAATATATTCTTCATGGGTGCATACAGATCCATCACACTATTCCCTTTGGGGGCAAATAATATTGTGCCAAGAAAAGAAAAGGGGTATAAAATAGAGTTATCCGAAGAAAATTAAGGCAGGAGAAAAGAAAAAGAAACGGAAGTCTGGCTAAGTTTCATTTATAGCAACAGCATTCATTGCATTTTCCCCCCCGTCCTTGCAAGTCATCCTGGTTTTTACTATTTCTGTCCATCATTACGTAGTTCTGGGTAGCTGATTTTGTTTTGAGGATCTCCATAGCTCCATCCAACCATGACTTGGTCGGTTTTCTTCCCAACCGGTTCCTTTTTCCTTCTCCTCTTTGCTTTACAGTTTGATTCTTATTCCTCCTTTCCATACAACCAAACCACTTCAAACGTAATGCTTTTGCATTTCATATTGGCCAGTCCCATGTGTATTCAACCCCTCGATTCAGTCACCACTCAATCATTCTTGACCCTTTCCTTTTTTCCTTGACCCCACAGGCAGGGACACACACACACACAGATACACGCATGCACACACACACACACACACACACACACACACACACACACACACACGTTCTTCAGAGCCTTTCCCCCTGCACCTCTTTTGTTTGTTTCTCCTGACATATCCAACTTCCTTTCCCGTACAAAGAGGAGAAAAGAAGCACACTTTCCCACAACTGTTTTTGGCTTCTGTCAATGAAAAAGCTTCCTTTCAACAGTCAATGGACTGCCACTTCTCTTTCTATCAGTAATTGCACGGGGTAAAATTTCTCCATCTAATTTTGCATCTGTATTAAATATTTTCCCAAGGGACACAAATGCATTTACTGCCTTTCTATGTGCTCTCTCTCTCTCTCTCTCTCTCTCGTCTGTCTATCTATCTATCATCTATCTCATCTATTATCTCTCTATTTATCTATTTATTGTTCTCTCTCTCTTATCTATCTATCGATCTATCTAATCTATCTATCATCTCTCTATTTATCTATTTATTGTTCTCTCTCTCTCTCTCTCTCTCTCTCTCTCATCTATCTATCTATCTATCTATCTATCTATCTATCTATCTATCTATCTATCTATCTATCTCTACCTACCTACCTACCTACCTACCTACCTACCTACCTACCTATATCATCTATCATCTCTCCATTTATCTATTTATCATTCTCTCTCTTATCTCTATCTATCTATCTATCTATCTATCTATCTATCTATCTATCTATCTATCTATCTATCTATCTATCATCTATCTATCTATCTATCTATCTATCTATCTATCTATCTAATCTATCATCTCTCTATTTATCTATTTATTGTTCTCTCTCTCTCTTATCCATCCATCCATCCATATCTATCTATATCTATCTATCATCCATCTATCTATCTATCTATCTATCTATCTATCTATCTATCTATCTATCTATCTATCTATCTATCTATCATCTATCTATCTATCTATCTATCTATCTATCATCTATCTCATCTATCTATTATCTCTCTATTTATCTATTTATTGTTCTCTCTCTCACTCTTATCTATCTATCTATCTATCTATCTATCTATCTATCTATCTATCTATCTATCTATCTATCTATCTAATCTATCTATCATCTCTCTCTATATCTATTTATTGTTCTCTCTCTCTCTCTTATCTATATATCTCTACCTACCTACCTACCTACCTACCTACCTACCTATATCATCTATCATCTCTCCATTTATCTATTTATCATTCTCTCTCTCTTATCTATCTATCTATATCTATCTATCTATCTATCTATCTATCTATCTATCTATCTATCTATCTATCTATCTATCTATCATCTATCTATCTATTTATCCATCCATCCATCCATCCATCCATCCATCCATCTATCTAATCTATCATCTCTATTTATCTATTTATCATTCTCTCTCTCTGTCTATCTGTCTATCTGTCTGTCTCTCTCTCTCTCTCTCTCTCTCTCTCTCTCTCTCTCTCTCTCTCTCTCTCTCTCTCTATGTATAGCAATTAGATAATAAATGAAAGCATAAAATCATCATTAAAAATAGAAAAAGTCAAACCTAAAATAAAAATATTTTTAAAAAATGAAAATATATTTTGCAATCCCTTGCTCAGTTTTTCCATGTCAGATGCAGTTATCATTATCTTTGATACATTAATATTCTTCTTGCATCATACAGGATTTCAAGCAAACTTGTTTGAAAACCAGATTTTGAGAGAAAACGTGCATCAAAAGCTTAGTTAAATATATACAATTTAAATATTTGATTTATTTAAATGTTTGCATTGAACTTGTTTTTGAGAAAATGGTAGTTAATGAGAAAGCAGAAGAAAGAAGTAAATATGTGTAGACAGAAATCTAAACATATGGTAATTTAATATAGAGATATAACCAGATACTGCAATCTTAAGTCCTCTTTGTACATATGTGCAGAGAATCGATGTGGAGTAGTATTGAAATTATAAACCTTATCCCAAATTCCATATGTTTCTTTTTTGAAACTAGGAAATGACTCGGTGCACCTCCAAGAAAATGTCATCCCATTAAATTCAAGATGGGATGTCGGGAAAGCAGAATGGAGAGGAATATTTACCTCCTGCAAATTATTCTTCTTTATTGATGAAAAATTATAAGATTTCAGCAATCCTTTAGGAATTTTAATGAAGCTTTCTTTCCCTTTCATTTTGTGTGTGTGTGTGTTTGTTTGTGTGTGTGTGTGTGTGTTTTATACATATATTTTAAAAAACAGTACATTTGATCATTGTGGGTAAGAAATACTTTGAATTACGTGTTTGTGTGTATGCATGGTATATATGTTAGAAAGCCCTATCTATCTATCTATCTACCTATCTATCTATCTATCTATCTATCTATCTATCTATCTATCTATCTATCTATCTATCATCTATCTATTTATCTATCTATCTATCATCTATCTATCTATCATCTATCTATCTATCTATCTATCTATCTATCATCTATCTATCTATCTATTTATCTATCTATCTATCTATCTATCTATCTATCTATCTATCATCTCCCTCTCTCTCTCTCTCTCTCTCTCTCTCTCTCTCTCTCTCTCTTTCTCTCTCTCTCTCTACCTACCTACCTACCTACCTACCTACCTACCCACACATATACATATACATATACATATACACATACATATAGTAAAGGGACGCAGTGGCTCAGTGGCTAAGATACTGAGTTTGTTGATCAGAAAAGGTCAGCAGTTCGGTGGTTCGAATCCCTAGTGCTGCATAATGGAGTGAGCTCCCGTTACTTGTCACAGCTTCTGCCAACCAAGCAGTTCGAAAGCACATAAAAAATGCAAGTAGAAAAAATAGGAACCACCTTTGGTGGGAAGGCAACAGCATTCCATGCACCTTTGGCATTTAGTCATGCCGGCCATATGACCACGGAGACATCTTCGGACAGTGCTGGCTCTTCGGCTTTGAAATGGAGTTGAGCACCGCCCCCTAGAGTCGTTAACAACTAGCACATATGTGCGAGGGGAACCTTTACCTATTCTTATTTTTATTTAGATTTAAAGGATTTTGTGAGGGGAACCTTTACTATGTGTGTGTGTGTGTGTGTGTGTGTAAATATGTATGTATGTATAAGTTTGTGTGTGTGTCAGTGGTGAGTTGCAGGCGGTACGTCTTGGTACGGGCGTACCGGAGCAAGCCTGGAGCACCAGATACCATTCTGGTATGGTGCTCCGGAGAGCCCACCCGTCCGCCCAAGCTCCTTACCGTATTTGAAAGCTGTCGGCAGTTCCGTGCACACGCGTGGCGCATACGGCACCTGCGCAATGCTCCGCTGAGCAGCTGGAGCATCACGGAGGCTTGCAGAAGCATCGTTTCCAGCTACAATGTATGCGTTGTAGTATTTCCCTTCTTTTCCACCATATTAAAACCTATAAGTCTGTGTGTATGCAAATCATTAGAGTTCAGTCTGTAAACAACAAATTAAATTAAGGAATTCTTTTAAGAAAATTGCCAGTTTTGAGTGATGTGTGTCACTCAAATCTGTAAATCCCAAGTGGAGAAAAAAAAAGGCATACATGTGTGGGTGTTTGTGTGGTGGAATGTAGTCTAGAGACACAGGAAATATGGGTTCTTTTCCAGCAGTCAATGAGACAGCAGAACTTGGAATGCATGGTAGGCAGGAAGAGAGCTAGAAGGGACCCTCCCTAGCAATTCACAGAGTATATGTACAATTATGCAGATAGTTGCTTTAATCTGTCTAGAGTCTGTCTGTCGGCAAACAACAATAAATGAACTAGTCAGAATAGAATAGAATAGAATAGAATAGAATAGAATAGAATAGAATAGAATAGAATAGAATAGAATAGAATAGAATAGAATAGAATAGAATAGAATAGAATAGAATAGAATAGAATAGAATAGAATTCTTTATTGGCCAAGTGTGATTGGACACACAAGGAATTTATCTTTGGTGCATAAGCTCTCAGTGTACATAAAAAGACAAGATGCATTTGTCAAGAATCATAAGATACAACACTTAATGATATTCATGGAGTACAAATAAGCAATCAGGAAACAATCAATATCAATATCAATCGTAAGGATACAAGCAACAAAGTTACAGTCCTGCAGTCATAAGTGGGAGGAGATGGGTGATAGGAACGATGAGAAGACTAATAGTAATACTAATGCAGCCTTAGTGAATAGTTTGACAGTAGTGAGGGAATTGTTTGTTTAGCAGGGAAAAAAACAGTTCTTGTGTCTAGTTGTCATCCTTCCCTTCCCCACTGACCAGTCACAGCTGAAAAAGTTTCGTGGATGAGAAGTGAAATATCTTCCAAGAAAAACAAGAAGGTCCAGTTGTCTCTTTTAAAAAAGTCATCTTTGGGATAGTGATCTGAAGAGGACAAGAACAGGATTCCGTATTTTATATCCACTTTCGAAAAGGTGGGGTATTATTCTTTCTACAACTAAAAGTTTTCTCAAATGTCTTTCTAAAATCCTATTTTACACCTAGACTGTAGTTTTCCTGTTTCCTGTCTCCAAATAGTAGGAAATCAAGGATTGGTGGAGTAGCCAAAAAGGAGTATTTAGAACAGAATAGAATAACAGAGTTGGAAGGGACCTGGAAGGTCTTCTAGCCCAACCCCCTGTTGAGGTAGAAAACCTTACATCACTTCAGACAAATGGTTATCCAATATCTGAAAAACTTCCAGAAGCATTTTCAACTTCTGATGACAAGTTGTTCCACTGATTAATTGTTCTTATTGTCAGGAAATTTCTCCTTAGTTCTAAGTTGCTTCTCACCTTGATTAGCTTCCACCCATTGCTTCTTGTCCTGCCTTCAGGAGCTTTGGAGAATAGTTTGACTCCCTCTTCTCTCACCTATTTCACAGGTGTTTGATGCCACCTATAGATCTTCAGTTCCTTATCTCCTTATTATGGTTCATCACGGTGGCCTATGCAACAAACTTCCGTGGTTCCTTCAAATAACCCACCTTTCTCTCTTTTTTAATCTGCATGTTTATTTCTGCAATTCAGAATTCTTGGTAATTTTCAAGTCAAGTCACAGCTCAGGGAGCTGAAATCTGAAAACAGATGCAAAGTAAAGAGGCAATAAATAATGATATACTCAAAGCTTCAGTTGATAATTTATGGAGTTGGATGCAAATGTCTCTAATGTTAAACATGGAAAAAAGAAGAAGAAGAAGGAAGAGAGAAATACTTGATTATTAACAACCCAACCAAAAGAGGATGATATGGGAAAGCAAATTCCACTCATATTCAAACTGAAGCTGTTTTTTGGTGTCTAAATGCTTGATTTGAGGGGCGACCGAACAAGTTTGTTGACTAAATGTCTACAGTGAGCAGATGGGTATGTAGCAAACTAATTATATCATTGCATCAATAATAACGGTAATGTCAATTATGCATATCTATCATGGTTCACCAAGTGACAGGAGAGGAAAGGAAGGAGAACAACAATTCTGAGAAAGAAAAATAGAGGAATCAATGGAATAGCACACTTATTAATTTTCCTTTGTTGGGTGGCTAAAAAGCCACCACTGCAAAGAAACTGTTTATGTCCAACTCTTGGACTTACAACAATTCACTTAGTGACTGTTTCAAGTTACGATGCCAAGTGACTTATGACCATTTTCCCCCGTGATCATGTGATCGACATTCAGAGGCTCAGCAACTGCTTTGCACTTATGACCGTTGCTGTGTCCTGGGGCTGTGTGGTCTGCTTTGGTGACCTTCTCCCAAGCAAAGTCAATGGGGAAGCCAGGTTCACTTAACAACTGGGTTACTAACTTATCAACTGCTGCGGTTCGCTTAACAACTGAGGCAAGAGAGGTCGTACAATGGGGCAAAACTCACTTAACAAATGTGTCACTTAACAACAGAAATGTTGGGCTGAATTGTGTCCGCAAGTCAAGGACTAGTTTAGTAACTGTTCAAACTTTCAACTGTACTGAAACAAAGGTGGAAAAAAACCCCTCCCCAATAAAACCACATACAGATGTGAGGTTGAACTACTAGCCTCGTGGTGCGACCAGAACAATCTGGAACTAAACACACTCAAAACCGTGGAAATGGTAGTAGACGTTAGGAGAACCCCTCCCATACTACCGATCTCTTACGATACTAGTCAACACAGTATCAACAGTAGAGGCCTTCAGGTTTCTAGGTTCTATCATATCTCAAGACCTAAAATGGACATCTAAAATAAAAAAGCACAACAAAGAAGGCTCTTTCTGCGCCAAATCAGGAAGCTCAAACTGCCCGAAGAGCTGCTGATTCTGTTCCACAGAGAAATTATTGAGTCTGTCATCGGCACCTCCATAACTGTCTGGTTTGGTTCTGCAGCCCAAGACAGACACAGACTTCAGAGGATAATCAGAGCTGCAGAAAAAACAATTGCTACCAACCTCCCTTCCATGGATATACTGCACGAGTCAAAAGGAGGACTGTGAAAATATTTACGGACCCATCGCATCCTGGACATAAATTGTTTCAACTTCTACCTTCAAAATGATGCTATAGAGCACTGCACAACAAGACAACTAGACACAAGAACAGTTTTTTTCCCCGAATGCCATCACTCTGCTGAACAAATAATTCCCTCACCACTGTTGAACTATTCACTAAGGCCGCATTACCATTACTATTAGTCTTCTCATCATTCCTATCACCCATCTCCTCCCACTTATGACTGCATGACTTGTTGCTTGTATCCTTATGATTTATATTGATTGTTTCCTAGTATGGTTTGATTGCTTATTTGTATGCTATGACTATTATTAAGTGTTGTACCTTATGATTCTTGATGAATGTATCTTGTCTTTTTATGTACACTGAGAGCTTATGCACCAATCACACTTGGCCAATAAAGAATTGTATCTTCAATCTTTCTAAAAATGATTTGTGTGGTCTGGTCCTGTCACTCAACAATGGTCATACAACCCCCATGATAATCTGAACAAAATTTAGGTGCTTGAAGATCATATTTATGATGGTTCTCAGCAGGAAAACCTCCTCAGCCAGTTTCTGCAAACTCAAGAGAGGGAGCTGGGTTTTTTTTTTAATGCCTACATAATTCATTAAACAGCCAAAGTTCTAAAATTGGTTGTACCTCACTTAACAACTGCCTTGTTTTGACAATGGAAACTTTGGTTCCAATTGTTGTTGTACATTGAACATTACCTGTATCTATCCTTCCTTCGCTCTTAAATCAAGCTAGTGTCTACCTATCTATGGAGATTCTCAGTCATCCAGGTTGAATGGTTGGTTGCAGTGTTCCAGGTGTGGTAAAACCCTAGTAAGACCACACCTGGAACACTGCATCCAATGTTGGTTACCATACTACAAAAAAGATGTTGAGACTTTGGAGGAAGTTCAGAGAAGAGCAACTAAGATGATCAAAGGCCTGGAGACTAAACCATAGGAAGAACGGCTGCAGGATTTGGGTTTGGCTAGTCTAAAGGAAAGAAGGATTAGGGAATGACATGATGGCAGTCTTCCAATATTTGAGGGGCTGCCACAAAGAAGAGGGGGTCAACTTATTCTCCAAAGCACCTGAAGGCAGGACAAGAAATAATGGATGGAAACTAATTGAGAAGAGAAGCAACCTGGAATGAAGGAGAAACTTCCCAACAATTAGGACAATTAACCAGTGGAACAACTCGCCACCAGAAGTTGTGGGTGCTCCATTGCTGGAGGTTTTTAAGAAGAGACTGGACAGTCACTTGTCTGAAATGGTATAGGTCAGTGATGGCAAAACTTTTAGACACCGAATGCCCAAACTGTGTGCGCGCACATGCCCAAATCGAAAGGTGCCTGCATGCATTCATGGGCTTGTGCAAACAGGCATATGTGTAAATCAGCACATGTAGGTGCATGCGTGGGCATGCGTACATGTGCAGAAGAGACCCGAAGACCAGATGGCCGGTGGGAAGTAAGCATCCCAACAGCAGCAGCACAGCAAGAGGTAAGATCTTTTTCTTTCGTGAGCTTCTGTTTTGTTGTTTGCAGGAAAACAGAAGCTCAGGAAAGAAACACCATGGAGATCTCCCCTGGGGTGACGGCACATGTGCCAGCTCATCCTTCCTTACGGTCCAACTTTCACAGCCATCCATTGCAACTGGGAAAACCATCGCCTTGACTAAACACACTTTTGTTGGCAGGGGGATGTCTCTGCTTTTTAGCATGCTGTCTAGATTGGCCATAACTTTCCTCTCCAGGAGCAAGCCTCTTTTAATTTCTTGGCTGCCGTCCCCATCTGTGGTGATTTGGGGAAGCTGAAGATACCAAGTATCTTCAAAACTTCTTAAATATCCCTGGAGAACTTGAAGAAGAGATTTTCTTGGAATGATATAGGGCCATGATGCCGAATCTATGGCACAGGTGCCACAGGTGGCATGCGTAGCCATTTCTAAGGGCACGTGAGGCATTGCCCTGTCAGCTCCAGTGCATATGCGTTCACTGGACAGCTGATTTTTGGCCTTGATTTTTGGCAGTTTTTCGCTGTCTTCCAACTCTGTGGTTCTGTTCTTGTTTTAAGACAAAAGAAATCAGCCACCTTCTTTGGTAGTGTGGTAGTGTATAAAGTATTTTCCCTTCCCATGCATCCTGGCTCTGATCTAATTTGTTGTTGACAATTTCATTAAACATGGGGATGAACATTTTGCCATAAATCTGTTGTCTATGGTGGGCAATTAAATAAAAAGAAGCTAACCTAATCCTTAAGTGGGGTATCCAATATCCATCATGAACAATTTGCTCCTAAATGATATCATATTTGAAACAGACTTGGTAAATTTCTGCCTTAAGCGTGAGTGATGAGTTAAGATCTGAGAATACGATACCAGAAATCATAGAATCCGATAACTCATGAGTTTCTTTCCGTCTCCAGGGATATTTTTATAAAGACAAATCTCCATGATCAAATCCTGCCCGGCAGCAAGAGGAATGCAATGTTAAATTCTTCACTTAGTTTCCAGGACCTAGGAAACAAGTAGCTTTTTTTATTCCCCTGCTACTCTCCTGGTGCTAAGCTGGGAAGTCAGATCTTCGGCTTTCATCCCCCTCCTTAGGGCATTTTAGCACTTGTATGTCTTGTAATCCATCATTCGCTAAATAATTAATTTACTCATGTAAAAGAGGATCTCGTGAGGTTTGCGGCTTCTAAGGATGTGGCGTTGGCACAGTTGTTCTGCTATTCCACTTGGGAATAAGGAAAAAAAGGAGAAAAAACATTGAAGAAAAAAGAAAGAAAGAAAGAAAGAAAGAAAGAAAGAAAGAAAGAAAGAAAGAAAGAAAGAAAGGGGGAGGGAGGGAGGGAAAAAGGAGGGAAAGAGGAAGATAGGAGAGGAGGAATGAAGAGAGAAGGCAGAAGGAAGGGAAGATGAGAAGAAGGGAGGAAAGGAAGATAGAAGGAAGAAAGAGAGGGAGAAGAGCGTGAGGACAGGAGAAAAGGAAAAGAGGGAGGGAGGGAAAGAGGAAGATAGGAGATAGGAGGAATGAAGGGAGAAGAGGCAAAAGGAAGGAAAGAGGAGATGAAGAGAGGAAAGGAAGTGAGAAGGAAGAAATAGAGGGAGAGGAGAGTGAGGACAGGAGAAAAGGAAGGGAGGGAGAGAGGGAAAGAGCAAGATAGGAGATAGGAGGAATGAAGGGAGAAGAGGCAAAAGAAAGGAGACGAAGAGAGGAAAGGAAGAGAGAAGGAAGAAATAGAGGGAGAAGAGAGTGAGGACAGGAGAAAAGGAAGGGAGGGAGAGAGGGAAAGAGGAAGATAGGAGATAGGAGGAATGAAGGGAGAAGGAAAGGCAGAAGGAAAGAAAGAGGAGAGGAAGGGAGGAAAGGAAGAGAGAAAGAAGAAAGAGAGGGAGAAGAGAGGGAGTACAGGAGAAAAGGAATGGAGGGAGGGAGGGATGGAAATAGGAAAATAGGTCATAGGACAAATGAAGGAAGGAGAGCAGAGGTGGTATTCACTATTAGGATGAACCTGTAGTGGAAAGTAGTCTGGAGAACTGGCAAATACCACCTCTGGTTGACCCCGCCCTCCTGCCCCCATCAGTCCCTGTCTTATATTCCCTTGTTTTTTAGCTCAGCTGATTCACGCAGCAGATCTGGTTGCCATGCCTCGGCTGAGGTAAAAAAACAGCTCACCTCACCAGCGCTGACACCGAGGGCAGTCTTTGAGCGCTGCCCACGTGAAGAGCGAGTGCATGCGCAAAGCCCACTCTCATAGAGCCAGTGGGAAAAGATTTGGAATCCCACCACTGAAGGAGAGGAGGAAGGAAGTAGAGGCAGAAGGAAGGAAAAAGGAGAGGAAGTGAGGAAAGGAAGAGGAGGAAGGGAGGGAGAAGAGAGTGGGGACAGGAGAGAAAGAAGGAAGGAAGGAAGGAATTTGTGTTCTATAACTGATTCAAAACAACTTTCCAAGTTAATGTTCCAAAGTTATAAGACTAGGTTTCTGATCTATATAATTGGAATCAGCAGTCAAAACTTTGTCCACCAAATCCATGGGAGCCAACTGTCAGGTCACTTCCCTCCACATGCTTCCTTTTTTCTTTATTTCTAGCACTGATGATGTTATCTAGTTGCGTTGTGAAACATCAGAAAGGATCCTCCTTCTCCTCCTGATCCTCCTCCAGCTGCTGCTCATCCTCCCTGCAAACCCCATTCTTTTCTAGCACTGAGGATTTTACTTAATTCGGGCAATGAAATGTCCACAAGAAAACACACAAGCTCAGAGAGCACCAAGGACCCTTTATAGAGTTAGCTGTTATTTCATTTTATTTTTCTTATGCTTTTAAGACTTTTAGCACAGTATTTCTCTTCCCGCTTCCCTCATAACATTGCTTACTCCAGAAGGAAAAGCACCAGGAATAACGTATGGCTATATCAAAGCCAACCGGTTTTAATATTCTCAAAGCCAACTCCAATCGACAGATTTATAATTACGTATTCAGATGTAAACAAAAGTCTTGAAGCCAGAGATGCGATGGGATGAGGATAGAATGGAGACACAGAGACAGAGAAAGAGAGAGAAAAAGAGAGCTAGAGAGAGAGAGAGAGAGAGAGAGAGAGAGAGAGAGAGAGAGAGACAGAGAGACAGAGAGAGAGAGACAGAGAGAGAGAGAGAGAGATACAGAGAGACAGGCAGACACAGAGAAAGAGAGAGAGAGAGACAGACAGAGAGACAGAGAAAGAGAGAGAAAGAGAGAGACACACACAGAGAGAAAGAGAGAGACAGAGGGACAGAGGCTGAGAGAAACAGAGACCGAGAGAGAGAGCTAGACCGAGAGAGGGAGACAGAAAGAGAGACAGAGAGAGAGAGAGAGAGAGAGAGAGACAGAAACAAAAACACACAGAGAGAAAGAGACAGAGACAGACACAAAGAGAGAGAGACACGCACAGAGAGAGAGAGACAGACAGAAAGAGAGATACAGAGAAAGAGAGAGAGAGAAAGAGAGACAGAGAGAGTGTCAGAGACAAACACACACACACACACACACACAGAGACAGAGACAAAGAGACCGAGAGAGACACAGAAAGAGAGATACAGAGGAAGAGAGAGAGAAAGAGAGACAGAGAGAGTGTCAGAGACAAACACACATACACACATACACAGAGAGAGAGAGAGAGACAGAGACAGAGAGAGAGTTGACAAGGAAGTTTTGCAGTTCCATTGACTGCTTTTTATTGATGAATAAACAAAAGGCGACACCGTGTATCACAAAATACCTGATAGCTCCTTTCACAACCTGACAAAATTATTACGCTGTAAACATGCACGCCATCTTGCCATGCAGGCCGCAAATCAAAGCTAGTCAGCTTATCAAGTCATGGGAGTCATTCCTGACTGAGTTTAATTGCTCGCAAGCACAGAGAAGTGGCTTGGGGGGGGGATGTTTGCTGCACTTGGAAGCCATCATTTCTCTCCATGTTTGGGTTCGAGGCTATTATCAGGAAACGGTTGATAAGGTGGTGTGACAAATCTCTGACACACATCTACACACCCACAAATGAAGATGCATCAAAGTTATGTCCCGACAGAGAAAGAAGGAAAAGGTGGATGCAAGACAGAGAAAGACTCTTCTTTGGATGTCTACGTGTGAATGGGAAGAAAGAAATAGAACCGTGAGGGTGAACCTGTGGTACTCAGAGCCCTCGTGCCATCGCCAGTTGCCCTTCTGGTTTCTGGCACACATGCTGGTCTTTGCTGGCACCGGAGCACTAGAAAATGGCCCCAGAAAATAACCTGAAAACGGCCTGAAAAATGGCCAAAGAACCAGGGTGTTTTGGGACCATTTTTGAGCTGTTTCATGGGCTGAAAACAACCCAGAAAATGGGCTGAAAAACAGCCAAAAAACAGCCAAAATGGACTGTTTTCCAGGGTATTTTCCAGTCACTTTTGAGCCAAAAATGACCCCAAATAGGACCTCAAACGGCCCAGAAAAACAGCCTGAAAAACAGCCTGAAAATGGCCTGTAAATACGGCCCCCAAAACGGCCAAAAAACAGGCATGCGCACATTGGCCAGCTGGTCTTCAGGCTTGAATGCTCTAACGCACGCAGATGCATGCGCGTTCTGGTTTGAGCACTCGGTGCCAAAAAGGTTTACCATCCCTGAGACAGAACAAAGACACATGATTTACTAAATAGAGAATAACAGAGTTGGAAGGGACCTTGGAGGTCTTCTAGTCCAACCCTTTTCTTGAGCAGGAGGCTCTGTACTATTCTGGAGCAATGGCTGCCCAATCTCGTCTTGAAAACCTTCATTGATGGAGCACCCATGGCCTCCGAAGGCAAGCTCTTCCACCGATTAATTTCTCTCACTGTCAGGAAATTTCTCCTCAGTTCTAGATTTTCCCTCAGATATTTTGGACAACCCCTGTTCTGTTCTGTTCTGTTCTGTTCTACAGAGGAATGATTGTGTCTGTCTTCTGCACCTCTATAACTGTCTGGTTTGGCTCTGCAACCCAACAAGACAGAAACGGACTTCAGAGGATAATCAGAACTGCAGAAAAAACAGTGGCTACCAACCTTCCTTCCATTGAGGACCTGTACACTGCAGGAGTCAAAAAGAGGCCCGTGAAAATATCTACAGACTCCTCGCATCCTGGACGTAAATTGTTTCAACTCCTACCCTCAAAACGACACACACCAGAACAACTAGACACAAGGACAGTTTTTTTCCCCGAATGCCATCACTCTGCTAAACAACTAACTCCCACAACACTGTCAAATTATTTACTAAGACTGCATTAATATTATTCTTCTCTTCCTTCCTAGTGCCTATCTCTTCCCACTTATGACTATAACCATGTTGCTTGTAACTTTACATATTTATATTATTTGTTTCCTAGTATGATTTGATTGCTTATTAGTAACCTATGACTTTCACTAAATGTTGTATCGTATGATTCTTGATGAATGTATTTTATTTTTCTTTATGTACACTGAGAGCTTATGCACCAAAGACAAATTCCTTGTGTGTCCAATCACACTTGGCCAATAAAGAATTCTATTCTATTCTGTTCTGTTCTGTTCTGTTCTGTTCTGTTCTGTTCTGTTCTGTTCTGTTCTATTCTATTCTATTCTATTCTATTCTATTCTGTTCTATTCAGGGATAGTCCCTCAAGTACTAATAAAGGATATTGTAGAAATAGGAGTGCTTAAAAGAAGCATTACCCTTATTATATCATCAACAAAATGCTACTCTAAACAATCCCTTTCTCTACTGATTTAATGGAGTTCAGTAAATTCTAAATATTATTATTTTTTGTTGTAGAAATTGCAATTTAAGGTCCATCTTAGCATAGAAGTTAAAATACTCTCCCCTTGTCTAAGCAATATGGAAACTTCTAATTCTTTATTCCACTCACTTCTAAGCATCTTTTTATCAAACTGATGTATTAACAACAAATATCTAGTGAAACTAATCATTTTTGGGGGCAGTTTTAAAAAATTTAACAATTGGTTGTAGTATCTTAGGTGTTTCAGAAGAATCTTACAGTAAAGGGGGTTTTGATTAATCTTTTTTATCTATGGTTTTGTATTATGCTCCATTGCTTTCTTTCCTTATGATCACATATAAAGCTATACGGATCAGGAAACTATTGTAGGAGAAGAAGAGGTGGAGCCTGGAGTGGGAGTCAAGAGAGGAATCAGTCTGGAATTGTTATGTCCAATTCAACCTCTCTTGAATTCTATTAACTCTTATCTAGCACCAAGGTAGTGTTTAAACAGATTAACAGAGTTGTAGGTAATCTAAAAAATCCAGAAGAGGAATGGGTGCGACATGTGTGTCAGGCGACATGGCTCCATATGCCACTTTGGGCACATGTGCCAAGGGTTCGCCATCACGGCTCATTTTTGACAGATGGTAGTCCAGTCTCCTATTGAAAGCCTCCAGTGATGAAGCTCCCACAACCTCCGAAGGCAACGTCTATTCCATGAGTTGATTGTTCTCCCTGTCAGAAGGTTCCTCGTTATTTCTAGGTTGAATCTCTCCTTGGTCAGTTTCCATCCATTATTCCTTGTCTGGTGCCTTGGAAAATTAGTTTACCCTTTCCTCTCTGTGGCAGCCCCTCAAATATTGAAATACTGCTATCCTGTCTTCCCTGGTCCTTCTCCTCACTAGACTAGCCATGCCTAACTCCTACAACAGTTTTTCATATGTTTTAGCCTACAGCCTCCTAATAACCGTGGTTGCTCTTCTCTGCACTCTTTCTAGAGTCTCAACATCTTTTTTATAGTGTGGTGACCAAAACTGGATGCAGTATTCTAGGTGTGGTCTTACTAAGGTTTATTAGAGTGGTGTTAGCACCTCCCTTGTTGATCCTTAGGTGACCAGATTCTTGTGTATAGACAGGAGCAATAAATCACCTTAACTCGAATTTCATGTTTGGCTCTCATTCTTCATGCCTCACAACTTTTAACACACCAAACAGTTTGATCTCTTGCATTTTGGGCAGTTTGATGCATCCTGGGCCTTCAAACATCTTACAGAACCTGATTCATATGCGGAAGGGACCTTTAAATTGGTGATAAAACAATATTATTCTTACATTTGTTGTGCTCGTGTTTTATTTGCTTTTGGATCAAAATAGTAATCAACTCTTTGAGGTCTGCTTTCAATAATTCAACTGTTCTCCTCCAAGCGATGGCTTCAGATCCGCAAACCTGCAAGCCCATCCTTTTCACAGAGGCAGATAGAGCTTTGATTTAGCTTAAGTGACAGCAGCTGGAAGACTTATCCTCAAGCTGTTCACAGGAGACGTGAACTGTGTGACCTTTGGCCTCACAGGAGAGTTGAAGTTTTCACCTTCATCTCTGATGTTTCCATGGAAATTTCAGGGCTAAACCATAGATGTGCAACTGAGGAAAAACAAGAGGGGGTGGGAGTAAAAAATAATGTGCTGATTTAGGAAGGAAGGAAGGAGAGAGGGAGGGAGGGAAAGATAGAAAGGAAGGAAGGAAGGAAGGAAGGAAGAAGGGATGGAGGGATGGAAAAAGAAAGAAAGAAAAAAGACAGGAAGAAAGAGAAAGGAAGGAAGGATGGATGGAAGGAAGGAAAGAAAGAAAAAAAGGAGAGAGGGAGATGAGAAGTCAGAAACAAAGAAGGGAGGGAGGGAGAAGAAAGAAAAGAGAAAAGAAAGAAAGAAGGAAGAAAAGAAGGAAAGAAAGAAAGGAGGGAGAAAAAAGAGAGAAAGAAATGTGGGAGGGAGAAAAACGAGAAAGAAAGAAAGAAAGAAAGAAAGAAAGAAAGAAAGAAAGAAAGAAGAAAGAAAGAAAGAAAGAAAGAAAGAAAGAAAGAAAGAAAGGAGGGTGGGAGAATAGGGAGGGAGAAGGAAGGAAGAAAAAGAAAGAAAGGAGGGATGGAAAAGAGAAAAAAGAAACAAAGATGGGAGGGAGGGAGAAGAAAGAAAAGGGAAAAGAAAGAAGGAAGGAAGGAAGGAAGGAAAGAAAGAAGGAAGGAGAAAAAAAGGAGGGAGGGAGAAAAAAGAGACAAAGAAATGTGGGAGGGAGGGAAAAGGGAAGAAAGAAACAAAGAAAGAAGGGAGGAAGGGAGGGAGAAAGAAAGAAAAAGAAAGAAAGAAAGAAAGAAAGAAAGAAAGAAAGGAGGGAGGGAAGGAGAATACGGAGGGAGAAGGAAGGAAGGAAGGAAGGAAGAAAAAGAAAGAAAGGAGGGAGGGGAAAGAGAAGAAAGAAACAAAGAAGGGATGGAGGGAGAAGAAAGAAAAGAAAAAAGAAAAGAAAGAAAGAAGAAACGGAGGGAGGGAGGAGGAAGAGAGAGAGAGAGGATAAAGAGGGAGGGACGGCGAGGGAAAGGGGTGAAATAACCGATGGACCCAAAATGCGACACTTTTCATGAGGCAGAGATACTTTCCTACCCATTCTGGATTAGAATCTCTTTTTCATTTTTTCACCCAACAATATGCATTGGTGGAGCCCGGCTACCATTCTCTCCCATTTGGAATATGGAAAACGTTGACCAGATTGAGAACGGGGTGGGGGGGGAGTCATGGTGTCGGAAGGACCCGAAGACAGGAGTTGGAAACAGCGAAGGTGGGAATTGCATCTCATGAACATTTACTGATAGCCCATAATCATGATGGACCATACACAGTGGATGATGTGTTCATGGCCATGGTGATGATGATGATGACGACGAAGATGACAATGATGATAATGTTATCCATTCAATCGTGTCCAAACTCTTGATGATTCCATGGGCCAGTCTCTCCACATCTTCCGATCTTGCACGACTTCTTTGAGTCGTTCTATGCTTTGGCTGGTGTCAGCTTTGATGGTTTTCCAGCCACCATGTCCTTTGGCCACCTGGCTTCCTTTCCCCACCAACTCCTCTTCCAAGAATAAGTGCTTTCTCCACTCAATTCCCCTGCACGACATGGCCAAAATAAATAAGACACAGTTTTGTGGTTTTTGCTTTCCAGTAACACATTTGGTGTCATGCGCTCCAATACTTGCTTAAAATCTGTAGAGATTCTCAGTCACCCAGGTCATGGTTGTCTCAAAGATGCTTCCCCCCCCCCCTGCAAGGAGTGTAAATCCTTCCATTCCTGTTCTGACCCTCCTTCCTCCTTTTGCCCACACAGAACACACTCCGGAACAATACAAGGTAAACAAGGTTTATTCCACAGACAGACAGAAGGTTCCGTGGCAGTAAACCACCAAGACAAAACTCACAAACACAAGACACAAAAGCAGCTATCCAGCTTGCTAGAATTCCAGACTAGAACTTCTTGCATGAGTTCTTTGTTGACTGCTGCAAAGGGCGTTTGCACAGTTAATCCTTTTATAACCTGGAGACGAGTCTCCTGCACCGCAGCTCAAAGGAGTTGTTTTTTTTTTCTTTCTGTCTTCTTTCTTAAAATGCAACTTTCACAACCGTAGATAGCTACGGGGAAACACAATAGAGTAGGGGTAGGTTTCACATTTTTTAAAATACCAGTTTGGTGGGTGTGGCTAGATGGGGGGGCATGTGACTGAGTGGGCGTGGCCAATTTGACATCACTCACACAAACTCAACCACATGGCCCCCTCACCAAGCCATGCCCACCGAAACGGTGGTGAAAAGTTTTGACTGGAGAGAGGAGGTGGGAGGGGGGGCTCCACCTCTGCAGAGCTAAGGGAGTGCCTGAAAATTACCCAGTAAGAAAAAAAAAAGTTTTTGCCTCCCCAGCCCCCCAGGAACACTTTGCAGACTTCAGCAGGGCTGGGAGAAGGCAAAAACGCCCTCGTTTTTGCAAAAATTGAGCGGAAATGGCATTTTTCTCTCTCTCCCTCCCCCACCCACCCCCCCATCCCACCCTGCTGAAGTCTGCAGAGTGCTTTTGGAGGCTGGGGGAAGGCGAAAACACCTCCTTTTTTTTTAAGGGTGCATCTCTGGGACCTCTCTGGGACTGGCATGCACAGACCATTAAAAAGGGGGGGAAAGTACATTTTTTTCAATTAAGATTGTTCTGCGCATGTGCAGGGCAGAAAATAAGGATGGCAGCGCACAGGATAGAGCCGGTCACGTGTCCGGACGAGTTACTACCTATTCAGGTGAATCAGGCTGTACCGGTAGGAACTCACCTCTGCAATAAAGCCGACTAACCTACATTGGGTTGCCAGGTTGATGTCCTTGTTTTTCCGTATTCATTCCTGGCCAACAATAATTATTTTATTTCTGGGCCTCAAATGCTAACCTTTTTGTTGCCCTGTGCCAAAAGCATGTGTGTGTGCCCATGTGCCTGCCAGTGGTGGGTTGCAGACGGTATGCCTGGTACGGGTGTACCAGTGTCTGCCGGGAGCACCGGGTACCGTTCCGGTACGGTGCTCCGGAGAGCCCACCCACCCACCCAAGCTCCTTACCTGTATTTGAGCTCTTTGGCGCTTCTGCGCATGTGGAGGAGTGCGCCGTCCCTGTGCGATGCTCTGGCGAGCAGCCGGAGCGTCACAGAGGTGTCGCAGGAGGAAAGGACACATGCGATGCTGCGCAGGTGCGCGGGCGGGCTGTGTGCGTTCATGTGGTGGACGCCGGGCCCCGTTGCACTATATCAGTTGCAACAGAATCCGGAACCCACCACTGGTGCTCGCATTCACCTGCACTGATAATGCAATGCACATGCGACAACTCCTGTGCCCCCTGCGTATGAACGCATGATCCACCGACCCCAACGCATGATCCACCGACCCCTGTTCATATATGTGCGAGCTCCCACAGCCTGCTTTGGGCCTAATAGGCCTCCCTGCAGCCTCCTGGGTGGAAAAATGGGCCATGGGAGGGGCGCGCCATGCTCCCGTACTCCCCCCAACCCTGCACATATGAGTGCAACCCCTCTTCTCCCCCATGCATGTACACGCATCTCCTTCATGTGCCCCTCCCCCACGAATGCGTGACAGAGACTCAAAAGTCAGCTGGCCATTGGGAGGTATGCACGCATGCACGAGGGAGCTGAGCTGGGGCAATGGCTCGCGTGCCCACAGAGAGGGCTTCGCGTGCCACCTGTGCCATGCGTGCCCCAGGTCCATGCTATACAACATCACATAAGTCTCCCCCCCCTGTGTTTCTAATTCTTAGGTTTGGCATATAGTTCCTGAACGTTTTTATTCGGACCATTATATTTATAGCTTATTTATTACATATTAATAATATGTTCATTTATTACCTTGTTATATTTTACCTTTCAATTTAAAAGATTCTGGAAATAAATCAATGAATCCATCCTACCCATCTGCAAACTAGCCTAGCCTAGGTTTTCTAGTCCAACCAAGGTCAGCTCATTGGTGCCACTTACTGCAATGGTAGGTCTATAAAATGCAATAAATAAATGACCTTCCTCTGAAGCAAAAAATCTAGGGAAGTTTTGAATCCGATGAAAGACTAAAAGCTTCCTGGTGAAACTGTTTGTTCCAGGCTCTCCAATCTCTTTAGCATCTCCTTCTGGTGTTTGTCAGTCATTGTTGCCTTCGGTATTAACAAAGAGTTGAATCCCTGGGTCCCACATTCTGTTCTTAGGAAAAGAACCTCTTTGCCCTGGGCTGAAATACGTCATGCTCTTCCTTTCCCTTTCTCCGGTTCCAGCAGCATCATCTACGCGATAAAAGGCGGTATTCATTACCTGCCAGCGATCTTCAGTGATGAAGAGCATCTGTATGCATGATTCCCTGCTGTAATTACCAGCTGATTTATAACTATTGATTAGTCCTATCCTGGCTGATCAAAAACCTTCTATGTTGGCTTTCAGGGAACATGACGTGTTTGGTTGGGTGCCTGTGGTCCTGGTTGAATTTAATGATGGAACATGGACATGCTGGATTGGTGAGAGCAATAGATGTGCGAATAGACTACAATAGAATAGACTACAATAGAATAGAATAGAATAGAATAGAATAGAATAGAATAGAATAGAATAGAATAGAATAGAATAGAATAGAATATAGGGAATGGGGTGGGGAGTGGAGTGGAGTAGAATGGAATGGAATGGAATGGAATAGAGTAGAATAGAATAGAATAGAATAGAATAGAATAGAATAGAATAGAATAGAATAGAATAGAATAGAATAGAATAGAATAGAATAGAACAGAATTAGAGTAGAGTAGAGTAGAGTAGAGTAGAGTAGAGTAGAGTAGAGTAGAGTAGAGTAAACTAGACTAGACTGAAATGGAATGGAATGGAATAGAATGGAATGGAATAGAATAGAATAGAATAGAATAGAACAGAATTAGAGTAGAGTAGAGTAGAGTAGAGTAGAGTAGAGTAGAGTAGAGTAGAGTAGAGCAGAGTAGAGTAGAGTAGAGTAAACTAGACTAGACTGAAATGGAATGGATTGGAATAGAATGGAATGGAATAGAATAGAATAGAATAGAATAGAATAGAATAGAATAGAACAGAATTAGAGTAGAGTAGAGTAGAGTAGAGTAGAGTAGAGTAGAGTAGAGTAGAGTAGAGTAGAGTAGAGTAGAGTAGAGTAGAGTAGACTGAAATGGAATGGAATGGATTAGAATTCTTTATTGGCCAAGTGTGATTGGACACACAAGGAATTTGCCTCTGATGCATAAGCTCTCAGTGTACGTAAAAAGACAAGTTACTTTCATCAAGAATCATAAGGTACAACACTTAATGATAGTTATAGGGTACAAATAAGCAATCAGGAAACAATCAGGAAACAAGATGATCTGGAACTGGAGCAGATGGAGATTGAGGGGGCAGCTTTCTTACCTTGGGAGGAAAATGGGGAGGAGCAGGCCCAGTCAGGCCAGGGCCTTTCAGGATTTGGATGGCTTGTAGGCAGGGAGGAAGGGGGAAAGGATGACCAAGAGAGGCTAAGCAGTGAACTTAAGAGAGAGAGTTCAGGTGATCAGCAAGGACCACCTCCTCCTGATCCTCGAGCACGGAGAGTGGAGAGAAGGCGAGAACAGCACAGACTGACCCAACTGTTCAGGAAGAGACAGCCCTGCCCCTCTTCACAAAGCATACCTGGGGACTGAGCCTTAAGGAGACATTGTGGGGAGGGGCATTATCGGGAACAAACACTGAATTCCTGGAGTGTTGAGTGATGACATTTGAACTTTCCTAGATTCTCACATTCTTTCTGGATTTCTTGCTTTGCAGCCATGGTGCTGACAATATTGGGCTGGACAGAAGCTGCTGGAGGTATGTTTGTTTGTGTGCCATCCCTTTGCTGTGGGACCTGCCAGAAACGTGAGAACGTTTGGGGAAATTTGGAACAATAAAGGGGTGGTTTAAACGGCCAGCTGCTTGTGTTATCTCTGTGATGTGCCCCAGGTCATCACACCATAGAAGTTCAGCTCATTTTTAACCCAGACTCCGAACTCAGGAAGAAATTGGTTCTAAAGCTGGCAACATAAAAAGGGGTTCTGAGAAATATAAACTAGATCGTCTCCAGGTATTCCAAATCTTTCTCTGGGCAGACTTGAGCTCCATCTAGTATTTGATTTATGCCCTTTGCTTCATACATTTTCAGTGCCGTAGGATATAATTTCCATATGTGGAAGAAAAAAAGAGAAAGAAAAGTCAAGAATGCCCAATGCACTTCCTCTGACACTCTCTCAAATACTCATCATCCTTCAAAATTGGAGGCATTAAAGCCAATTCTTTGCTATCAGAAGGACACGACCTGCTGTAGGCTGTCCTTATTAATATGCCATCTCTGCTTGTGTCTTGATGCTGGCTTTATGAAAGCTATAACATTCATGAGGTATTATTATTATTATTATTATTATTATTATTATTATTATTATTATTATTATTATTATTATTATTATTATTATTATTATTATTATTATTATTATTATTATTATACGATTGTATCACAGCGGCCAGTTGATTCGCCGGATTTGGCATTGATTACTAGTCGGGCCCCACCCAGGGGCCTAGGACGTCGTAACGTATTTTCTTAATATACGTGCAGATCCAAGCAGTGCAGCTTTTTGCATTTGACTGATGGTGATTTTGTCAAGTTTTAACTGTTTTAAATGTAATTCCAGTGCTTTTGTAATAGCACCCAGTGTGCCGATTACCACTGGAATTACCACTGCTGGTTTGTACCATAATCGTTGGATTTTGATTTTTAAGTCCTGGTATTTCGCAATTTTTTCATATTCCTTCTCAGCGACCCTGCTATCACCTGGTATTGCGATGTCTATGATTGTAACCTTCTTTTTCTCAACCAGTGTGATGTCTGGTGTATTATGCGCCAGTATCTTATCCGTTTGTATGCGAAAATCCCACAAGATCTTGACTATCTGACCCTCGACAACTTTTTCAGGCTTATGTTCCCACCAGTTTGTTGCTGTTTTAATATTATAATTTTTGCACAAATTCCAGTGGATCATTTGTGCTACTGAATTGTGCCGCAATTTATAATCAGTCTGCGCGATTTTTTACAGCAGCTGAGTATGTGGTCAACAGTTTCATCAACTTCTTTGCAGAGTTGTTGTTGTTGTTGTTATTGTTATTGTTATTGTTATTATTATTATTATTATTATTATTATTATTATTATTATTATTATTATTATTATTATTATTATTATTATTATTATTATTATCAATCCTCCCAAGCTGCAGAGAGGGAGGAAGTAAGCAATTGTCTCTTTAAGACTGATCACGTCCTAGACAGAACAGAAGTGGTGTGTGTATAAAGGCAGTTGTGTCTATTCACCATCTTCTAAAATAAGATGCTCTCCAACCTCTGGGCCGCACCTTCTAGTGGGCCTGGAGGTGTTTACAACCAGGCCGTAGAAATGGCGGGTGGGTCCATGCGCATGTCGCCTGGGCAAATGGAACCATCAGGGTTGGTATTCGCTCGCTTTCCCTACCGGTTCGCTAATGTGAGCACATGAGCACACCCTGTGGTGGGTTCTGGATCCTGTTGCAACCGGTATGGTGCAACGGGGCCAGGCACCCACCACATGAATGTGAGCAGTGCACAGGTGCATACTTACTGACCACGATGCGCCGTGATGCCTCCACGATGCTCCAGCTGCTCGGTGGAGTATCGTGCAGGCGCTGTACGCTCTGTGCGCATGCACAGAAGCCCTGAAAACTTCAAATACTGGTAAGGAGCATGGGCAGGTGGGCCCTCTGGAGCACCATACCGAAACAGTACTTGGTGCTCCCAACAGGCACCAGTACGTCCGTATTGGGGTGTACTAGTTGTAAACCACCACTGCTGTCCGTGCATGCGCTCAGCCTTCTGCACATGCACTTTGATAACACATGTGTTGTGGCCCACCATTGGCCAGTAGAGGCCGATTCGGACAGTGAGGAAGTTGGGGAGGAACCTGGGCCAGTCTTGGAGTCTGGGGAAGGCTCTGAGGAGGGCTCTGTGTTGGAGGCAGAGAGGGGGCCGGAGCCATATGCTAGTTATCAGCTGCCTTCAGAGTCAGACATAAGTGAGGCAGACGAACAGCTGGAGCCTGTTCCCAGTGTGTACATGTGCAGAGCTGCCAGACAAAGGGAACAGCTAAAGAACATGGGTCGACTTGGGAGTAAGTCCACAGGTGAACAGTGAATGGCCCTTCCCAGAGGAAATAAAAGAGGAGCGAAAGGGGAGTGGAGTTTGCAGGAGACCATGAGTTCGCTTCATTGGTTCGTGACTCTCCGAAATTCCTTGCCAAGATTTGTAGAGATCGGCCTGTCAGCTCTCCAAGCCAGATAAGGTCTGTGACTGTAAATCCTCCCTTGAAAGACTTTGCTGGATGGGAGTGAGCAAATTCACAGTAAATTAATAAAAGGGGTTTTTGTTGGGACAAGGAGTTGGCTTCATGCTCTTGGGAACCCTAAATCAGAACAGCATGCGGCTTCCACGAGAAGCTGCATGAACCATCCAATGCATCCTTGGGGAACTGATGTTTTCTGGAGCTTTCATAAGTTTATGATGAGACTTAGGGAGAAGGATCACTGACAGCTCACTCCCGATTTTAAGATAGGCTCCTTGTTTTAATCAATGTCAGTTTTCCACAGCAAAACTGGGAGCATCAAACTTGATTTACTTCTGTATTGTAAACTTCCTCTAGAGATCCATCAACTTGCCCATTCAATCTATTGATAACCTGGCCTATATACCACTCCGCAACATTCGGAATCGTTGAATCTGAAGATTTGTCTTCCCGTTGGTGGGAATTGGACCATAAATTTGTGGAGAGGAAAATGCATCATTTGGGCTTAATCTGGCTTTGAAACCCACAAGACTTCAAGGTATACAAATCTTGATTCAACTAAGTATACCGCTATTTTCTTCTCGACAGCTTTAACTCGAGAGGGTGTCAGGAGGGAAGACAGATGCTAACAATTGAACAGGTACGCTGTCCTAAATTTAGGAGAATGGACACAACCAAAGAATACTGCGCAGACCATCGTCTCCTTTCACCTTCCCAATGGCCTTTGCTGAATATGCTGTGCTTCCACTTCATTCCATTGTTAAGGAGAGATTGAGAAACTGTTTGTCTGAAATGGTATAGGGCAGGAGTGTCAAACACAAAGCCCGTGGGTCAGATCCAGCCTGCGATGTGGTTGGCTCTGGCCTGTGGGGCCATCCAGAAAAATGTAAGGGGCAGGCTCATATCGCTTTGGCTCGGTCTACCCTATACAAAGAGGAAACATACCAGGAGTTTGGGGAGTGGTGTCAAGCTGGCCATGCCCACCTAGTTGGCCACACCCACACAGTTGGCCATGCCTGGCCATCCCCCCCTCAAGGGTAACCACAGCCCTGATGTGCCTCTCAATGAAATTGAGTTTGACACCCTTGGTGTACGGGTTGGACTAGAAGACCTCCAACTCTATTTCTCTATTTCTCCCATGGTTCTTCCACAAGTATAAAACCATGGCATAAATCCAGGAAAGAAGGATGGAGAGACCGATGGGTTGATTATGTGCAATCAAGTGGGTGTCAACGCTGAGAAACCATAAAGATTTTCTCCCCACTGTAATCAGTACGTAATTTGTTCTTTCCAGGTTTCCAAAAAATGTGCTCCTTACCGCTGTAATTGAGTCCGTCCAGGTTACTGTTTCATCCTCCCATTAAAACCCTTCTCTAGAGGAGGGGAGGAAGAGGAGGAGAGAAAGAAGGAGTGGAAAGAGGAGAGAGAAGGAGAGAGGAAGGGGAAGTAGAGGAGGACGACAGAGGGAAGAACGGAGGTAGGGAGGAGGAGGAGAGAGGGAGAAGAAAGTGATGGATAGGGTATAAACACGGTGTATGGAGAGCAGAAGAGCCAATAATCATTTTTGGGAGTTGATGGTAAGACAAATTGATGTAAACAATTAACAATATAATATAATGTTGGTTATGTAATAGTATTCAGGTGGTTATATGTTATGAAAATGAAAAAAAAACTTTTATTTTTTAAAAAAAACTTCTCTAGAGAAGTTGGCCTGGGCACAATACATCCGAAGTAGGATCCTTTGTGCCTTAAATTAGAATGCTGGGGTAACTTGTCTGATATTCCCTTTGTTTGTTTTCCAGGTTGTCCATGGTGTTTTCTGAAGTCTTCTCCAACACCACAATTCTGAAGTTCAAAACTATCAATACTGTACAGCAGTGATGGCTAACCTTTTTGTTGTCATGTGTCGACAGCGCAGGCATGTCCAACAATGCACATGTGTGTCCGCACCAGTGGTGGGTTTCAAAATGTTTTAGAACCTCTTCTGTAGATGTGGCCTGCTTTGTGGGAGTGGCTTGCTGACCATGTGACTGGGTGGGAGTGGCTTGGTAGCCATGTGACCGAGTGGGAATAGCTTGGCAGCCATGTGACTGGGTGGGTGTGGCCATCTTGTAAAATGTGTTGAAACTCACTTAACAACGCTCTTGCTTAGCAACCAAAATGTAGGCTCAGAAACTCTGGCATTTGAAGCACGCAAGTCTTAAAGCTGTCAAGTTACAAGACCCTTGCACCCCTAACCCTTTAGAAAAAAAACCCCAGGGGTGTTCAAACTTGACAGCTTTAAGACTTTAAAGTTTAGATAGGACTCTTAGAGGCGGGTGGGGCGTTTGGTGAGCCAGCCAGTCAGTGAGCGGTGGGCGGGGCAAGCGTGATGAGGATGGGCGGGGCGAGAGAGCTGGAACCGGTTCTGAACGGCACTGTAGATTTGTGGAACCTCTTCTATAGAAGAGGTTAGAACTGGCAGGAACCCACCCCTGGTCCACACCCATAATACAATGTGCACGCAACCCCCCTGCGCCCCTCCCCCTGAAAATGCACATGTGACCTCCATGCGCTCCCTCTGCACATGCATATATGATCCTAACCCTAGTAGCAGACCCTCCATGCAGCCTCCTAGGACCTCAAATGGGCTGCAGGAGAAGGTGCCGCAACCCCTCACGCTGCCCCTGCACATGCACATACATTCCCCCGCCCCCATATGAACACATATAATCCCCTTCCCCCATGCATGCATGCACATCTCCTACGTGCATTCTTTCCCCCACGCATGCACAGCAGAGACCCAAAAATCAGCTGGCCGACGGGAGGCACACACGCATGCACAGGGGAGCTGACCTGGGGCGACAACTCATGTGCCCTCAGAGAGGGCTCTGTGTGCCACCTGTGGCACACGTGCCATAGGTTCGCCATCACAGCTCTAGAGTATGGGTGGGCAAACCTTTGGCTTGTCTGGGCCACACTGAGTGAAGAGGAATAACACTTTGCACTTAGAGTTATGCAATGCTTCACAGTGCTTTACCGCCCTCTCTAAGCAGCTTACAGAGTCACCCTATTGCCCCTAACAATCTGGCCCCTCGTTTTATTGACCTCAGAAGGATGGAAGGATGGGTCAATCGTGAGCAAGTAGGATCAAACTGCTGGCAGTGGGCAGATTTAGCCTGCAATACTGCATTCTAACCACTGCCTCACCAAGGCTCTTATGGTCTTGGGCCAAATATAAAACATATAACCTAGTTTTGTAATAGAAAATCAATTAGAGCAGTGTGGTGGCCTACTGGTGAAGATGCTTCCCCCCCTCCATTTGGAAGGTTGAGAATTCATTCCTAAGAGTCATGGTGGTGCAGTGGTTAGAATGCAGTACTGCAGGCTACTATTGCTGATGGCCAGCTGCCAATAGTTTGGCAGTTCGATTCTCACCGGCTCAAGGTTGACTCAGCCTTCCATCCTTTGGAGGTGGGTAAAATGAGGACCCAGATTGTTGGGGGCGATAGGCGGACTCTGTAAACCACTTAGAGAGGGCTGTAAAAGCACTGTGAAGCGGTATCTAAGTGCTATTGCTATTGCTAGTGGCAGATGTTTTTCTCCTAGTCTGCAAAGAAAAAAAAATCTGCTGAGAACTCCATGTAGGAATCAGGAAGGGCATCCAGCCAGTAAATGCTCAGCTCCATCCAGTCACCCTGAGTCTACACTAAATTTAGGAATTATGGGATCATAAAAAGGCAGATTCATAATACCATCATAGGAGAACAAATCCAATGAGATGTAAATCATATGACACACACACACACACACACACACACACACACACACGTAATATTTAGCAGAGGAAAAAAGGGTTTCCCCCCCCCTTTGCTAATGGTGAATTCTCAGTAACCAGTAGACTTTCATCTCTCCTTGGAGAAATTTGATGACCCATGTTGAACATTGAAATGTTGAGAGATCATTTGTATGCTTTTCTAGCTATGTGGGCAATTCTGCTGAAGCGGAAGTCTGCAAACAGTTGATCTATTCAATAATATATTTTTCTTTTGGATAATCTTGACATCATCTGTACATCCAAAGAATGACTCCTTTCATCCAATTTGTGACTGAGAAATAACTGATACTAGATGATCCATAAACGATTGGGTCATTGTTTCTGAGATATTTCATTATTTAAATAGAGAAACAGAATGACCATAGACAAGAAAATAAGCAGTGGGATATTTCATCTGATTTCCTTCTGGCTTCCCCAATGAAATTCCTTGTGGAAAGCTGAAAGGGGCATTGGAAATCAATCAGAGGTGGTATTCAGCAGGTTCTGACCAGTTCTGGAGAACCGGTAGCGGAAATTTTGAGTAGTTCAGAGAACTGGTAAATACCATCTCTGACTGGCTCCACCCACATCTATTCTCTGCTCCCTGAGTCCCAGCTGATTGGGAGGAAATGGGGATTTTACAGTCTCCTTCCCCTGCCATGCCTACTAATCCATGCCCACCAAGCCACACCATGCCCACCAAGCCATGCCCACAGAACCAGTAGTAAAAAAAATTTGAATCCCACCACCACAATCAATCCTTCCTTCCTTCTTTCCTCCCTCCCTCCCTCTCCCTCTCCCTCCCTCCTTCCTTGATTCCTGCATGTTCCCCCATATACTTGGAAAATGTCTTCCCTTAAATAACAAAAAATCAAATCCAAAATGCTGCAATGGAGGACACCTGGCTTGTAATGGTACTTGTGGAAAAAAATGCATTTGAAAACTAGTTGATTGCCACTGATTATGAGCCAGCAGTGTGATATGGCTGCAAAATAGACAAAAGTTTTTTTTTTTTTAAATGGTGAACCAGCAGTTGTGCAATTTCTAAACCATAGGAGATAATCATTTTCTTTTTTTAAAAAAAAATCCCACTTTGAGTATGGTGACAGTCCTGGGCATCAAGGGTTAGAAATGATTCAAAGAAATGTGATCATGTTCTGGATTATCAGAGTCATAGAAACAAAGTCCTGCTAAGAAAGATGGATGCAACCAGATAGGTTTAGCTTGGAAGGAAGCTATGATAGCAATAGCACTTAGACATATACCGCTTCACAGTGCTTTACAGCCCTCTCTAAACTGTTTACAGAGTCAGCCTATTGCCCCCAACAATCTGGGTCCTCATTTGACCCACCTCGGAAGGATGGAAGGCTGAGTCAACCTTGAGCCTGGTGAGAATCGAACTGCTGGCAGTCAGCAGAATTAGCCTGCAACACCGCATTTCAACCACTGTACCACTATGGCTGATGACAGATAGATAGATGGATGGATGGATGGATGGATGGATGGATGGATGGATGGATAGAGCACTTAGACATATATACCGCTTCACAATGCTTTTACAGCCCTCTCTAAACTGTTTACAGAGTCAGCATCTTGCCCCCAACAATCTGGGTCCTCATTTGACCCATCTCGGAAGGATGGAAGGCTCAGACAACCTTGTGCCAGTGAGATTCAATCTGCCAAATTTCAGGCAGCCGGCAGCCGGCAGCCAGCAGTCATAGCCTGCAGTACTGCATTCTAACCACTGCACCACCATTTCCTTTAGCATTTGGAGAAGGCAGAAGCACAAAGAAGAATCCATCTTAATCTGTGGCACACGGTCATCCAAGGACAAACCCACATCCCACACACAGAGCATCGCTGATGAGATTTCGTTTGCTTGTATTTATTAATTGTTACGTTCAGCGGTAACCCAATACTGCCTATCTTGTATTTGGCTCTCATTGTACGCATCCCTGTTTTCCCCAGTTTCACCATATCCTGTTCTTTCAATAAAGCATCCAGATCTACACACGGTCCGTTTTATTGGAGGATAGGTGGGTTTAGCTGCATGTCGAGCTGCACACAGACTGACATGTAGTGAGGACAGAACAAGTGTGGTTGACACCTAACTAACTCTAATGATGAGTCGACCATTAGTTCAGAAGATTTCTCTGCATAAGCTTTACTAATAAATCAATTTTATTGAACATTCACATGTATGAATGTTCTCTTTCGCACCTTGCAAGAACATTTATGAGTTTAACTTGCAGGGGGATGGACTTGGAATTGGGGAAAAGAGAAATCTTCTTCACTTCAAGAACAGTTTGACAATGGAAGCAATGACCCAGAGAGAGGTGATGAGTTCCCATCACGGGATGTGTCCAAGCAAAGGCTGGTCAGCCATCTGACTGAGAGGTTTTCGTTTGATAGCCCCCACAAATCAGAGGTCTAGCCTCAATTTCTTCCTCTCTCCGAGAGTCAAGAATTGTAACTAACGGCTGATAAATCTCGGAGAGATTCAGATGGAAAATGAAAATCAACTCTTCAACATATCTTGGATAGAATCTCCTGGACAGAAGGACAGGGCAGATTTATTCAAAAAACTAAAAGTATAGAGCCCATAAACATATACATGCATATGCAGCATAACTATACAGTATAGATATGCCTTGACTTACCACCAAAATTGAGCCCGCCATTTCCGTTGCAAAGCGAGACAGTGGCTAAGTGAGTTTCCCCCCATTTTACTTCCTTTCTTGCCACAGTTGTCAGAAGGTCACAAAAGTGGATCACATGACCCCGAGGAAGCGACAACCATCATAAATATGAGTCAGTCGCCAAGTGTTTCAATTTGGATCAGGTGACCACAGATAAGCTGCAAGGGTCATAATGCGTGTAAAAATGTTCAGGAGTCATTTTTTTTCCAGTGCTGTTCTAACTTCAAGTGGCCACTAAAGGAATTATTGTAAGCCGAGGATTACCTGTACACATAGAGTACCAATGTCAGCGTCCCAAATATCATGCAGAATTAAATCAGAGTCCAAGCAGAGCTATCCTTAAAGTTCCAATTTAATAAGTCAGACATGTTGGCAACAAACTGTGGAATCCCAAATCTGAAAGCTTCCTGGGATTCCACCCAGTTGAAAGTTCATGATCTTATCCCCACACCCCATAAATCCATCACATGGTCCAATCTTCTTCGCCCATGCTGGCATCTCCCCCCAGCTGGTTAGGGTCAGGTGCAGAGGTGCGGAGACAAAAGAAGACCTTGGGCTTCTAGAAAGGAATGGCAACAACACATTCCACAATTCTACTCCTTTCTATTCCCCCTCCCAATTACTACACTAATGAAACGGCATAATGAAATAATAGAGAGTGTGGCAGGCCAAAGATCCTAAAAAGGAATATAACTGCAGGCCTGACAACCATACTATCTATCACACTAGTCCATATTTCCCAAAACTGTGCATCTGGCCATCTTCTCATATTTCCAGAGATGTCAAATCAGGCCTCTCTTTATTTTTTTTTAATTTATACATTTTTCTTTAACATATATAAGTATTTAGTAAACAGTGTATTGTCTGGGTCATTTTACATATACATAATAGTAATAATAATGTTCTTTACTTGTATATAATAGTATTCTTCCAACTTCTAATTTCTACCTTTATTATCTAACCATTGATAAAACAAATCACAAGTTAAAAAATATTTTGTGTCTTCTTTGTCCTTTATCTTTAATGCTTTGTACAAAAAGTTTTTTTTATTCTTCCTTTCAAATTCATTCTTAGATATACATTCTTATAATTGTTGTTCAACATGTCAATTCATATCATTTTTCTGCCTGTATATTTATGTTTTAATATTTTCTTATTTCCCCTCCCCCTGTATTAATCATGTGTCGTCTGAGATACTTATTTCATGTTTTGTTCCTTTTTCTTTCTATTTATACCTTTTTCAAACCACTCGTAAAATCGCCCCTATGTCCTGTAGTACACTGATTCCTCTTTGTCCTTAATTCTCAATGTCAACTTGTTCATTTCTGCACAAACTAATATCTTCTTTATTATTATTTGTACAATCACATATGAATCTTCTTTACCGTATTTCTCTGGTAGAATACCCAATAAAAATATATCTGGCTTAAACTCCACGGGTTTATATATCATTTTCTCTAACCATGTTTGTATTTTAACGCAATAGCTTTTTGCACCCCTACATGTCTACCACATATGATAGTACGTTCCTGGCAATTGGTGACATTTCCAACATTTAGCTGATTTATCCTTAAACATTTTTGCTAATCTTTCAGGTGTCATGTGCCATCTATAAAACATTTTATATAAAATCACTTTATATGCCGTTGCCATTGTCAGATTATTCCTTTCCCGTAGTTGTTGCCATTTTTCTAGTTCTTTAATGTTTATCTATCCATTTCCACACAGTCTAATATTTTTTCTGATGATAGTCCATCTGTAGGAGTTTCCTCATTTTTCCAATGTTGTGCAAATACGATACTTGCTGCTGTCAAAACATATAATCTATATATAAAAGAGGCAAATACCACTCACTCATCACAAAATCTCCAGAACTGTAAAGCCTACACATTTGAAATTTGCCACATACATACAGTATGTTCCTCTTGGCTTCTAGCTGCTCGCTAAGAAAGGATTTTTCAAAATGACCATCAGATCATTAGTATTTCTTATAAAGTAATTAGCACGCTCTGATGCTAAGGAGTTCTACTCCCCCTCCCCAACTGAAAAGAACTCTGTTCCAACTGCCAGTTGCCTCACATTCCATTACCTCAGTTCAAACTGGAAGACATTCCACTCCTTCACCCAGGAGCAGTCTGGGGCTCCTTACAGTTGAGTAAACGTTGGTACCTCACCAAAATGTCTACACCTTCCACCTATGGAACTGCTTCCGGACTCAAGGCAGTGGGAGTGATATTCCCTTATGTGTTTCAATCACTGACCACCACTGAGCCAACTGAAATTGTGAACAGAATTTCTCCTGCTTAGCCCGATCAGATAGTTTCATTGTGAAGCATGGGTATCCAGCTAGTATTAAAATATACCTTCCCTCTGTCATATTTTTCTGGCAAAAATATTTCTGGCTTTTAATCTATGTGTTGTTTTATCAATTTCTCTAACCAAGTTTTGGTTAGATTTTTTATCTATATATATTTTTTTGCCTTTGGCCATGCCTACCACATATGGTAATACGAACCGGTATCTCATTGCATTTCCAACATTCGGCGGACATGTTTTGGAACATCTTTGCTTGGCAGTAGCAAATGCCACCAATAAAACATTTTATACAGGTTTTCCTTGTAGTTGCCTTGTCGATTTATAATTTCTCAGTGGCTAAGACTCTGAGCTTCTCGATCAGAAAGGTCAACAGTTTGGTGATTCAAATCCCTAACGCTGCATAACGGAGTGAGCTCCTGTTACTTGTCCCAGCTTCTGCCAACCTAGCAGTTCGAAAGCATGTAAAAATGCAAGTAGAAAAAATAGGAACCACCTTTGGTGGGAAGGTAACTGCTTTCCATGCACCTTTGGCATTTAGTCATGCCGGCCACATGACCACGGCGATGTCTTCGGACGGTGCTGGCTCTTCGGCTTTGAAACGGAGATGAGCACTGCCCCCTAGAGTCAGGAACGACTAGCACATATGTGCAAGGGAAACTTTTACCTTTACCTTATCCCAAAGTTTTTGCCGTTTATCTAGTTCTATAGTGTATCCATTATTTTTTGCCCATGCTATCATTCCTTTCACTTGTTCATCTTCCATTTTAAGACTTAATAAGTAAGTAGCTATAGATTTTTCTCGCCTCTCTTTCTAGGCATTCCCTTCCGAAGAGAAATAGTGACGAGTTTTTGGTCTTCTTATTTCAACTGCGTGGTTGGTAAAGCCAGTTGACGATGTTTTCTCTAATTTGTGTTGGCTCACCCAGATGGGCTGGCTGTGTTATATCGCACTATTATTTTGTAAAGTGCACTGGCTACGGGGATTATGCTTAAGTGATTTGTTAATATTGCGTATAGAAAGGGAAAGGCTTAAAGAAGGGAAACCTTTGAAAACGATAAATTTTGCACAGTTCAGGAGAGATAAAGGGTTGCTGTGCAAAGCATCTTGAAAAGGGCAGGAGGAAGCTTTATGGTGTAAACACATGAAATGCATCTCTGCATTTTAAAGGCAAGCAAAAGTTTGGAAATGCCAACCTTATCCCCTTAAAATACTACTCGACCTACGGCCACCATTGAGCCCAAAACCTCTGATGCTAAGTGAGAATTGTTCAAGGGGTTTTGTCCCATTTTATGATCTTTGTGTTGTGACCCAGCTCCCCAAGCATGACAAACCCTCTGACGTGAACACAAAAGATTCCTTTATTAGAAGCGCTGGCAGCCCCGTCAAAAATTTTCTCTCACCACAGGCTAACGAGTCTGGCCAGCCAAGAGATAAATAGTTGTCTGCAACAGCTATTCATCTTCACCCCCTGCCTTTTATCCTAAGAGCTAAGATGGGGCCTTGCTGGCAGTGGTGGCTCTTCGGTCCCAAGATCCAGTCCATAGATTTCCACTCCTCTCCTCTCCTCTGCCTTCTGTGCATCCACATGTCAGGCACTGGACCCAGCTGTTCTTCCTCTTCCTCATCAGCCATCTCCAGACCTGAGGGCTGTTGATCTCCACCTGAGGGCTGACGGATGGCCCAGGTTCCACCTCTGTCTCTCTCTCTCTGCCAGCTCCCCTCCCTCTTCCCCCTTGGAGCTCTCAGTTTCCCTTGATGCTGACCCTCACTCCCACACCTTCTCCTCCTCCTCTGATTCGGCTGCTGGAGGGGCCAGTGGCCAACAGGCCACAACAGTTTCTTTTCTCTTCTTTAAATTAAATTAAATTAAATTTTAGGCCCAGTACTCTTCAACATCTTCATCAATTATTTGGATGAGGGAATAAATGGGGAACTCATCAAATTTGCAGATGACACCAAGCTGGCAGGAATAGCCAACACTCCAGAAGATAGGCTAAAGATACAGAAGGAACTTGACAAACGTGAACATTGGGCACTATCTAATAAAATGAAATTCAATGGTGAAAAGAGTAAGGTTCTACATTTAGGCAACAAAAATGGAATGCATAAGTACAGTATAGGTGATACCTTGCTCAGTAGTAGTAACTGTGAAAGGGAACTTGGAGTCCTAGTGGACAACCATTTAAATAGGAGCTAGCCGTGTGCAGCAGCTGCCAAAAAAGCCAACACAGTTCTAGGCTGCATCAACAGAGGGATAGAAACAGGATCACGTGAAGTGTTAATACCACTTTATAATGCCTTGGTAAGGCCACACTTGGAATACTGCATTCAGTTCTGGTCACCACGATGTAAAAAAGATGTGGAGACTCTAGAAAGAGTGCAGAGAAGAGCAACAAAGATGATTAGGGGACTGGAGACTAAAACATATGAAGAACGGTTGCAGGAACTGGGTATGTTTAGCTTAAGAGAAAGAAGGACTAGGGGAGACATGATAGCAGTGTTCCAATATCTCAGGGGTTGCCACAAGGAAGAGGGAGTCAAACTATTCTCCAAGGCATCTGAGGGTAGAACAATAAGCAATGGGTGGAAACTAATCAAGGAGAGAAGCAACTTAGAACTGAGGAGAAACTTCCTGACAGTTAGAACAATTAATCAGTGGAACAGATGTTGCCTCCAGAAGTTGTGAATGCTCCAACCCTGGAAGTCTTTAAGAAGATGTTGGATAGCCATTTGTCTGAAATGGTATAGGGTTTCCTGCCTAGGCAGGGGGTTGGACTAGAAGACCTCCAAGGTCCCTTCCAACTCTACTATTGTATTGTATTGTATATAAACTACAAAGAAGAAAAGAAAATAGGAAATTAAGGGAGGGAAAGGAAACAGGGGGAAAGGGGTACAGTATGAGATACAAGGGGAAAGAGAAAAAAGGAACAATAGCGGGCATTGAGTTCTGACTCTTCCTAGATCTACCAGATAATAAACACATTCCAACCTCAACTTTTTGCTTTTACGCATCAATATATAACTACCGTATTTTTAGGAGTATAAGACACACCTTTTCACCCCCCAAAAGAGGGTGAAAATCTGGGTGTGTCTTATACACTGAATACAGAATTTTTTGCCTCCTGAAACCCCACCCACTTCACCAAAATGGCCCTGCATAGCTTTTAGGAGGCTTTCAGAGAGCTCCTGAGGGCTGGGGAGGGCAGAAATGAGCATAGAAGAGGCTGTTTTTTGCTCAGTTCCCCCCTCCCCAAGCCCCCAGGTGCACTCTACAAGCCTCCTAAACGTTATGCATGCCCTTTTTTGGCAAAAAAGCAGGCTCATTTTTGTGAAAAATAGTTATTTTTTGCTCATTTTTGCTACCCCCATCCCCCAGGCGCACTTTGCAGGCCTCTCAAACTCTCTGCACGCCCTGCTTTTCACAAAAAATGAGGCATGCAGAGGGTTTGAGAGGTCTGCAGTGTGCAGTGGGGTGTTGCTTCCATCCCTGGCATTCAAATTGTCACTAAATGAATAGTTCAGACTTATCCCAGTTCTTTTCACTGTTCCTTTCTCCTAGAACAGTGGTCGGCAAGCCGCGGCTCGTGAGCCACATGCGGCTCTTTACACATTTTAATGCGGCTCTTCTGTGTGCCGGGCGCCCGCTCCCCTCCCTCCTCTCGGGCACTTCAAAACAAGCGCCCCTTTCCTTTTTTTCTTTTTGATCCACAATGATTAGGGAGGATCCTGAAGTCGGGCGGGGACGAGAAGCGAGGAGGCAGAAAAAGAAACGGAGGCTAAGGAGCTTCCCCCCGCACCCTCCCAGCAAAAATCTAACCGGGGAGCCGGGCGGGCAGTAGCAAATTAGCCGATCACGCCGCGTGATCGGTTAATTTGCTACTGCCCACGCGGCATGATCGGCTAATTTGCTACTGCCCGCCCGGCTCCCCGGTTAGATTTTTGCTGGGAGGGGGCGGGGGGAAGCTCCTTAGCCTCCATTTCTTTTTCTCCCTCCTCGCTTCTTGGGGCTCCACCAATGGGGGAGCAAGGCCTGCCCAGCGCCAGGCTTTGGGCTAACACAGAGGTCTGCAAAGTTGGCTGTTTTAAGACTGGTGGACTTCAATTCTCAAAATTCTGGGAGTTGAAGTCCACCAGTCTTAAGAGCCAATTTTGCAGATGCCTGGGCTAATATGATTGATGCCCTTGGTGGACTTCAATTCTCAGAATTCTGGGAGTTGAAGTCCACAAGTCTTAAAGCTGTCAGGTTTGAAGACCCCTTGGTTTTTTTTTCCCTAAAGGGTTAGGGATGCAAGGATCTTGTAACTTGACAGCTTTAAGACTTGCGTGCTTCAAATGCCAGAGTTTATTGAAACTAAAAACAGTGTACCATCCTATGTATTTTCGGTTTTAAAAATGTGGCTCTCAAAATAAATTTCAATCGTGGTTTTGGCGAGATTTGGCTCAGTTGAAAAAAAAAGGTTGCCCACCACTGTCCTAGAAGATCTTCATGCTGGTGGACTTCACTGCTTGGTAATGGATGGAAACCAAAGCAAAACTGTCCAATTGTTTGTCCAATCTAGTGAAGAAAACAAACGAACAACAAAAAAAGAGACAAATATTTCTTGCAGGATATCTATGGAGATTCCCAGTCATCAGGGTACTCTGTTGTCCCAAAGGTGCTTTTTTTCAAGAGGCAACTGGGCTTTCTTGTATTTTTTTTCTTTTGAAGATGTTTCACTTCTCATCCAAGAAGTTTATTCAGCTCTGACTGAATGGTGGGGAATGGAAGGATTTATATGTCTTGCAGACAGCTGGTCACTTGCATCCTTTTAGAGGATCGTTGAGGCCACTTGGAGGTTTACCTGTGTCCTCAGGGTCACCTGAGTTGTGCTCCTGGTTCCTGTAGTCTGCAATTTTCCCTCTGGAAATCCATTCCTGCTCCCACACCATTCAAAGGGTGTCCATCCCAAATTGTATAGCTAAAGGTCTGTAGAGATCCTCAGTCATCCAGGTTATGGTTGTCCCAATGGTACTTCCTTCAAGAAGCAACAGGACTTTCTTGGTTTTTATCTTGAAGACT
This sequence comes from Natrix helvetica, assembly GCF_964273705.1. Taxonomy (NCBI): domain Eukaryota; kingdom Metazoa; phylum Chordata; class Lepidosauria; order Squamata; family Natricidae; genus Natrix; species Natrix helvetica. The sequence goes on from NC_138552.1 coordinate 6,864,505, forward strand.
TTTCACTTCTCATCCAAAAAGCTTCTTCAGCTCCGACTTGAGGGTGGGGAATGGAAGGATTTATATTCCTTGGAGACGGCTGGTCATTTGTGTTCTTTTGGAGAGTCACTGAGGCCACTTGGAGGTTTGTCTCTGTCCCTAGGGTCACCTGAGTGGGGCAAATGGGTGTGGAGCCTTCTTGGAACTGTTGAAAGGACTATGTTGTAGACTGGAGAGAGATGATGTCATACCCCAACACCCTCTGTTGAGAGAGGGCTGTTCAATTTTGACCTAGATGGCCTCTTTGACCCCCCCCTTTCAAAACAGCGGTCCTCTCTGTCCATAATGTGGACTTTGCTCTCTTCAAAAGTGTTGCCTTTGTCTCTTAAATGCAGACGGACTCCTGAAATTAGTCCTGATGGGTTTGTTCTCCTATGTCAGTGATGGTTAACCTTTTCGGTGCCGAGTGCCCAAAGTGTACATATGTCCCAATCCCCCAAATGCAATGTGATTCCCGCTGCACATGCGCCCCCATGCATGCACTCCCCCACACCCCATTTTGGCTCCCAGGGTGCAGGAGGCTTTCCAGGCCCAAAATGGGTGGCCTCGTTTGGCCTCGTTTGGCCTCGTTTGGCCTCGTTTGGCACCCCTGGGCCCTGTTTTGGCTTCCAGGTTGGTGCGGGTGGCAGAAATGGAGTAGAAAGGTAGGGTGCGCTGGTGGGGAGGAACCTGTGGAGATTGGGGAAGGCCCCACACCCCGTGCATGCACGGCAGAGACCCAAAGACCAGCTGGCCAGCGGGAGGCATGGGCAGATGCATGGTGGAGCTGGGCTGGGGCGACGGCTGGCGTGCCTGCAAAGAGGGCTGTGTCATAGGTTTGCCATCATGGTCCTATGTTGCGTCATGCCAAGGTGTATAAATTCTTCCATTCCCTACATTTCCAATCAGAGCTGAAGAAGCTTCTTGGATGAAAAGCGAAACGTCTTCAAAGAAGAAAAACAAGAAAGTCCAGTTGCTTGTTGGGAAAAAAAAAGCAGCACCTTTGCGGTTTGTTGCAGGAAGTGATGGAATCGGGAGGAAGCACAGCCAAAACACCACAGGTAAAACTGTGGTTTCAATTGCTCCTCTAATTAGAATGTTGTCCATGACACAAATTACTGGGAGCTGACAATATTATTTTGAGATGGTTAAATGTTCTGCAATGAGGATTGATTTGCTACTGAGTGTCAGAGGCTGGACTTCACACACACACACACACATACCTGCTCGCCACCAAAAGAGGTCCACCTTTACATACAGACCTGATCATCGCCTGAATTCTAATCGACCTCTTTATTTTGAAAAGCTCCAAGCAGCCATAGGCATCTGCAATTATAAAGGTGAGTCATTGACCTTTCGGCCAACTTTAAAAAAAAAAAAACGTTGCTCAATGGCACACGATTTGCATCAAGCTCCCACCCTTTTAAACCCCCTCCCCTTTTCCAAGATGGATGGGTTCTGCTTCCTAAATATATAATTTGCAGTCCTGAAAATGAGGCCTTAAACAGTCCGAATGGAACATGAGGTGGTTATTAAGAGATCTGATGACACGGCAGTGTGAAATATTAACCTTTGCAAAATCAATCACAGGCTCATCTCTTCTTGTCAAAAGAAAACTAATTAAATTAGTCAATAGAGAACTTTAGGTCTGATTCAGCAGCCCACGGCCTGAGAAAGGTCAGGCTGGACCAGGCATAAGGAGGACAGGTGAACAGCTGTCAGACAGATGCTCAGCTGGGGAAGGATCTACCCACCTTGCAGATTTGAGTTTCACCCTTACCAGAATCTTTCAACTTTTCTCTTCTTAAACCAAACCTTATTAATCAAAATTCAACATTAAAACAAAGACAAATAGAATAGAATAACAAAATTGGAAGGGACCTTGGAGGTCTTCTAGTCCAACCCTCTGCTTAGGCAGGAAACCCTATACTACTTCAGACAAATGGCTATCCAACATCTTCTTAAAGACTTCCAGTGTTGGGGCATTCACAACTTCTGGAGGCAAGTAGTTCCACTGATTAGTTGTTCTCACTGTCAGGAAATTTCTCCTTAGTTCTAAGTTGCTTCTCTCCTTGCTTAGTTTCCACCCATTGCTTCTTGTTCTACCCTCAGGTGCCTTGGAGAATAGCTTGACTCCCTCTTCTTTGTGGAAACCCCTGAGATATTGGAACACTGCTATCATGTCACCCCTAGTCTTTCTTTTCATTAAACTAGACATACCTAATTCCAGCAACAATACAATACAATAGCAGAGTTGGAAGAGACCTTGGAGGTCTTCTAGTCCAACCTCCTGCCTAGGCAGGAAACCCTATACCGTTCCAGACAAATCGCTATCCAACATCTTCTTAAAGTCTTTCTTTCCATTAAACTAGACATACCCAGTTCCTGCAACCGTTCTTCATATGTTTTAGCCTCCAGTCCCCTAATCCTCTTTGTTGCTCTTCTCTGCACTCTTTCTAGAGTCTCAACATCTTTTCTACATCGTGGTGACGAAATCTGAATGCAGTATTCCAAGTGTGGCCTTACCAAGGCCTTATAAAGTGGTATTAACACTTCACGTGATCTTGATTCTCTCCCTTTGTTGATGCAGCCTAGAACTGTGTTGGCTTTTTTGGCAGCTGCTGCACACGGCTGGCTCCTATTTAAATGGCTGTCCACTAGGACTCCAAGATCCCTTTCACAGTTACTACTGTTGAGCAAGGTACCACCTGTACTGTACCTGTGTATTTCGTTTTGCCTAAATGTAGACCCTTACTCTTTTCACCATTGAATTTCATTTTATTAGATAGTGCCCAATGTTCATGTTTGTCAAGATCCTTCTGTATCTTAAGCCTGTCCTCTGGAGTGTTGGCTATTCCTGCCAGCTTGGTGTCATTTGTAAATTTGATGTAAATTTGGTAGTAATTGTTTTTTCTGCAGGCAATCCAAAAGCCAAAAAGACCAAAACACATTGTCACCAGTAATCAACACCCACACCAAGATTAACATTAAACCAACAATCCAGAAGCAAAGAATGCCCCAATGAAGGCACTGCCAAACAAGGTGATAATAAGCCACAGCCTAATCAAGGAACTGCCAAGACCACTGTCATTAAGACTGACAGGGCAAGACTCGAGAACAGGAGTGTCAAACTCAAGGGCCGTGGCCCAGATTTGGCCTTTGGGGTGCTTAGATCTGGCCCAGCGGTGGGATTCAAATTCTTTTACTACCAGTTCTGTGGGCGTGGCTTGGTGGGCATGGCAGGGGATGGATAATGCAAAATCCCCATTCCCTCCCCACTCCAGTTTTCTCTTGCAGAGGATTGCAGGAGGCCATCACAGATGAAAATAGAGCTTGTAAGGGTCGCAGGCGCCTCCTGAACTCTGTTTTCTTTGGCAGAGGGCTGCAGGAAGCCAACACAGCCAAAAACGGATCTCAGAAATCTGTTTTCGCTGGCAGAGTGCTCAAGCCACCACATGCGCCCTCTCCCCCCCAAGTGACATCGAGCTGGCCATACCCTCCCTGCCCCCCTCCCCCGGTGAAACATAACCCTGATGCGGTCCTCAATAAAATTGAGTTTGACGCCCCTGCTCTAGAATTGTTCTGAATTGTTCAAGGCTTCCTGAGACAGTAAAAAGCACATGCTTATTTTCAAAAACCGTCTTATTATTTTAAACGCTGGGAATTATGTTCAGTCACAGCCCGTAATGAGCCACAAATAGTTAGTAAAGAGTCCGACAGAAGTCTGCCAAAGTCTTTCGGGATAAGGCTGATAAGCACCCACTTTTATCTCCCTTGAAACGCTGCCAAAGACCTAATTGTCAATTAGCTTTGCAAGGCCACACGGAGCACAGAGTCAAAACGGAGCTTCAGAATTTAAACCGACCAGAATGAACAAAGTTGCTTCCTGCAAAGGCTCACGTGCCTTTGCTCCTCCTTTATGTCTTATGGGAGGGGCCAATCATCTCCAAATCTTACTCCTGAGTCATCCCTTTTGTCTTAACTGTTCTTGCCTTCTGGCAGCTCTGCGCATGGACACACTGGGAACAGGCTCCCCCTGTTCCTCTGCCTCGCTGATGTCTGACTCTGGAGGCTCCGGAGGCAGCACATAACTCCCAGATGGCCCTGGCCCCCGCTCTGCCTCCGACGCAGAGACCTTGTCCGAGCCTTCCCCAGACTCCAAGGCTGGCCCATGTTCCTCCCCAACCTCCTCACTGTCCAACTCTGCAGCCAGCTCTGCAGGCCGGCGGCAGACCACAACAAGACTATAAGATGAGAGCAAAACTCCTCTCCCTTCTTGCATTGATGATGTTACCTAGTGAGGTAATGAAACAACTGCAAGGAAATAATTAAGCTCAGCATCAAGCATCCCAGAATTACTGTACTTACCATATTCCAGTAGCAAAAGCCAGGATTTGATTTGCTGGGGAGAAAGTTAGGTTAATGTATGAGCTGTTTACTGACCTTCTGCTTAGCACAGGAACTGCTGAAGGATGATTAAGACCAACCTGGAGGCAATCCAACACAAACCTCCACCAGTCCCCACATTTTCTGCCCACCTTCGCCGCAAAGCGAAGGAGACCAGTTTATTTGCATGACCCGTTTCAAAGTCACCTCTGGCATTCTTTTAAAAAGTGTTTAAAAGGAGATTTGATATTTTACTGTTAAATTATTTTGTTGTCAGCGATACAGCATGGTGGTTTGATATACGGCTTCGTTTATGTGCTCCCGGGCTATAAATTCAGCCCTATAAAAATTAATTGCAGCAGGGAGAGAGGGGAAAGGGGGAAAAGGGGAGTTGAGCTGGCTTATTAAGGAGAAAGCAAAATGTGTGGTTGCCAAACCGACTTGGGGTTGCTGGTTTCTCGCCAGTCAGCATGGAATCCGATCAACCCAGAGTTGAGATAGCTCCGTTGATTGCTTTCCAATCAAGATTCCATTGATCAGAATAGAACTGGAAGGGACCAGTTCTTAACCATAGTTTCAACCAGGACACTGTGAGCATGCTACAGCAAGACAAGACCCCCAAACGCTAGAGAATTCCTTGAAGTCTGTCACTCAGACAAATCGCCTTTCAATTAGCATGTAGAGAATGATAGAATAACAGGGTTGGAAGGGACCTTGGAGGTCTTCTAGTCCAGCCTCCTGCTGAGGCAGGAAACCCTATACCAGGGGTGTCAAACTCGATGGCATTGAGGGCAGCAACAGGCTTGTGTTTGATGTCAGGGGGCGTGGCCAGCTCGATGTCACATATCAGGGCTCCGTTTTCGGCCAGGATGGCCTCCTGCATCCCTCTGCCAGTGTAAAAGGAGCTTGGGGAGTCCCTCCCAAGCTCTGTTTTCACTGACATAGGAACCATGGGCCAGCCCTTCACCGTTTCCAGAGTGGCTCTGCTCCCGGCAATCATAAGAAAGTTTATATTGGGGCCAGAGAGGAGAGATATGGCATAGTTTGTTCTGACCTAGGCTTCCTGTGAAAGCATAAATCACACTTTTAGTCCCAAAAACCCTTTTTTATTTATATGGCTGTGAATTATGGTCATTCACAGCCCATAATGATTCGCAAACAGTCTGTGAAGATTCCGACAGATGTCTGCTCGATGTGCCAAAGTCTTTCAGGGTAATGTTGATAAGCACCCACCTTTATCTCCCTTGAAACACTGCCAGAGACCTAACTGCCAATTAGTTTTGCAAGGCCAAACAGAGCACAGAGTCAAACAGAGCTTCTCGAAGTTTGAACCAACCAGAATGAACTAATTGCTTCCTGCAAAAGCTCACATCCGTTTGCTCCTCCTTTATGTCTTATGGGAGGGGCCAATCATCTCCAAAGCTTACACCCGAGTTGCCCCTTTTGTTTTAACTATTCTTGCCTTCTGGCAGCTCTGTGCATGCGCGCACTGGGAACAGGCTCCCCCTCTTCCTCTGCCTCGCTGATGTCCGACTCCAGAGGTTCCAGGGGCAGTACATAACTACCAGATGGCCTTGGTCCCTCTCTGCCTCTGACACAGAGCCCACTTCCGAGCCTTCCCCAGACTCCATGACTGGCCCATGTTCCTCCCCAACCTCCTCACTGTCCGATTCTGCTGCCAGCTCTGTGGACCGCAACATAGTTTTCTCTTAGCCATTGGTTATTTCAGTTCAGGTAATGGTCCCCAAAGCAAGCTGGTTTATTTATATTTTCAATTTCTAAGGCTGTTGGCTCTCTGCTGACCCTGGGCATCTCACAGAGGGTTCAAAAGCATGTTAAGAGTGGGGGAGGGGGTAAAGAACAAGCATAAGCACTGCAGGAAGGGGAAAAAGGACTTGATTAATAATTAAACTTCCCGTAGCCAATCCACCTATCATCCTGTCCAGCACCTGTGGGGACAAGCAGGCCTTTAAGGATGTGCTAAAGGAGAGTGTGGTCAGGCCATCTGCAACCCCGGTGGGTGTTCCCATTGCAAAGAGCAAGCATGGCAACAGAGAAGGCATGCCTCGGGGGTACCATAAGGTGGCATTGCTTGATAAATGGGTTTTGAAACTTGCGCTTGTTAAGGCAAGCAGAAATAATGGGAATAAAACAGGAGGCCAGACTGGGAAAAAAGATGTGTGTGTTTTTAAAACTGGAGGAAGGAAAATATGTCCATAATCTACCCTAGGGGTCAGGGGTGGGCTGCTGGATGTTCACACAAGTTTTGATGATCCTCTAGTTAGGATTCTGCCCAGTTCGGTGAACCCCCAAATGCCACCCCTGGCTGGCTCTTCCCAGTCCGCCCATCCAAACCTGTCCCACCCCTCCCAGGAGTCTCAAGGTGGCCCGTTCCTCATGCAAGGTAAGGGCGGGGCCCGTGCAGAGGCTCAAGGAGGATGAAAAAGGGGCCTACTGGAAGTTCCCCAAAGTCTGGTAACAGGCCATTTCCTGCTTCCAGAGCCTGTGGGGAAGCGGTTTTTGCCCTCCCAAGGCTCAAGGAAAGTGTCTGGAGCCTGGGGAGGGCAAAAATAACCCCCACCCCCCTGCCGTGGTGCAGGAGGCCCACTAGGCCACGCCCACCATGGCCACACCCACCCAGCAACGGGGCAGTGAACCAGTTACTGGAACTTTTGAAGCTCATCTCTGTCTAGGGCAGGAGTCAGCAAACTTAAACACTCAAAGAGCCATTTGGTCCCGTTTCCCACAGAAAACACCGGGAGCCACGAAGGTCCTAACCGGAAGCCCCCTGTTCAATTCTGGAGCTGATCGGAAGTTCAGTTCCCCCACCATAGAGTCTCCTCTTAGCGTGGTGGACTTTTTCATCTACCTGTCATAACCGAAAGTCCTATCAATTGTGGAGACAACTGGATAACCCTCCCTTTGCCATAGAGTCTTCTCCTGGCGCACTGTGATTCTCTCCCCACCCCAGCCCACCGGAAGCTCCTCTCAAAATTGTAGTGCCGACCGGTGACGGAGCCGCAGCAGCAGAGGGAGGAAAGAGCCACATGTGGCTCCAGAGCCGCAGATTGCTGACCCCTGGCCCAGGGTGATGACACTGTCAACTCTGAAGCGGACCTAACCAAAGCCACCTTGGAGCTTCAGTGTTGAGCTGAGGAATAGGGAGGGGAGAATTAGAGATAGCTGGAATTTTGCAGCCGAAATAAAATACTTTCTCTTGGGAACCAAGGACGTTCTCACACCTGGTCAGAGGAAGAAGGAGTGAGGTCACCAGGCAACCAGACAGCGTCTTGATTGGACCATGTGATTGATTGTTTGGGGTTGAGGGAAAACTTTTACTTTTAATTAGGTGAAAACTATGGTCAGAGTCATTTTTTACCAGATCTGTGCCAATGTGATATATCCAATAAAGCTATTCAAGGCATTCATCTGCCTCGGAGTTTTGCTTGCTATGGATCCAGAGGTGGTACTCAGCCGGTTCAGCCCGATTTGCATGAACCAGTAGTGGAAATTGCGGGTGGCCTACACACCCGTCCACCCACTCTGGCTATATGTCGGCCTATTTAGGCACCTTTTTGAGTCCAGGTGCATGCGCAAAAGGCGAGCAAATTGCATGCATGGAAGGCCAGATGCATGCGTGTGTATGAAGTGGGTGGGCGCACATGGGGAAAACCAGTGGTAACTAAATCTGCAACCCACCGCTGTATGGGTCTATTACTTGGAACGCTGACATATACTGTCCTCAGAGCCCAAAAGGCAAAGGATCTATCAATCAATCAGAACAGAGCTGGAAAGGACCTGGGAGGTCTTCTAACCCACTCCTCTACTCAAGCAGGAGACCTTACAACATTTCAGACAAGTGCCCAGGCTTTTCTTAAAAGCCTCCAGTGATGAAGTAGCCAGAAAGGCAAGTTATTCCTCTAGCTAATTGCCCTCACTGTTAGTTGGATTTGCATATAAGTCTAAGTGTTATTGCTATCACATGGGGATGCTGCAAACATCATAAGTGTGAAAAATGATTGCTTCCTTCCTCCCTCTCTCTCCTTCCTTCCTTCCTCCCTTCCTTCCTCCCTCCCTTTCCTTCCTCCCTCCCCCTTCCTTCCTTCCTTCCTTCCTTCCTTCCTTCCTTCCTTCCTTCCTTTCCTCCCTCCCTCTCTCTCCTTCCTTCCTTCCCTCCTCCCTCCCTTTCCTCCCTAGCTCCCTCTCCTTCCTTCCTTCCTCCCTTCATTTCCTTCCTTCTCCCTTCCTCCCTTCCTCCCGTCCTTTCCTTCCTCCCTCCCTCTTCCTTCCTTCCTTCCTCCCTTCCTTTCCTCCCTCCCTCACTCTCCTTCCTTCCTTCCTCCCTCCCTTTCCTCCCTCCCTCCCTCTCCTTCCTTCCTTCCTTCCTCCCTTCTTCCCTTCCTCCCTTCCTCCCTTCCTTTCCTTCCTCCCTCCCTCTTCCTTCCTTCCTTCTTTCCTTCCTCCCTTCCTTTCCTCCCTCCCTCCCTCTCCCTTCCTTCCTTCCTTCCTCCCTTTCCTCCCTCCCTCTCCTTCCTTCCTTCCTCCCTCCCTTCATTTCCTTCCTTCCTTCCTCCCTTCCTTTCCTCCCTCCCTCTTCCTTCCTTCCTTCCTTCCTTCCTTCCTTCCTTCCTTCCTTCCTTTCTTTCTTTCTTTCTTTCTTTCTTTCTTTCTTTCTTTCTTTCTTTCTTTCTTTCTTTCTTTCTTTCTTCCAAGAGCCATGGCGGTGCTGTGCTTAGAATGTAGTATTGCAGGCCAACTCTGCCCACTGCCACAAATTCAATCCTGAGCGGCTCAAGGTTGGCTCAACCTTCCATCCTTCCGAGGTGGGTAAAATGAGGACCCAGATTGTTGGGGGAAAATATGAGGATTCTAAAAACCACTTAGAGAGGGCTGTCAAACACTATGAAGTGATATATAAGTCTAAGTGCTGTTGCTATCACATGACCTTGGGGTTATGCAACTGTCATAAGTGTGAAAAAAAAAGTTCCCAAGTCACTTTTTCAGTGACATTGTAACTTCGAATGGTCACTAAATGAATGGATGTAAGTCGAGAACTACCTGTATACCTTTCTGATGCTGCTAAAGTTGAAAACCTTGTTCTGGCTTTCTTTATGCGTGTTGTCCAACCATTTGCTGAATTGTAGGGACATCAGTTTATTAAAAAAAAAACTGATAGGCACCAATTAAAGAGTTTAAAATTCATAAGCTGCAGGTCCTGTTTCTTTGAGATATCTTTTCTCTTTGGGCCTCAATCTTTTTTTTGTTCTTAGGCAAATCCAACAAGACAAGTATCATTTGTTTTATGGGCAGGACAATCTGTATCACATTTTTTTCTGGAATTAGAGCTGGTTCTCTTTGACCAGCATACTAAGAGCTTCAGTCTGAAGAAAACAGGCTGAACCAGGATAAAGGTAGCCATAAATTTACCTTAAATCTAAATGTATTGAAGAGGAAAAAAACCTCCTTGAGTTCAGTTCACATGATTTTCTGGTTGCATTTGCGCAACATGTTTAATTGGCTCAATTACAGACCATGGAATACCATTTGCACACCTGGAGTAGATATTATAATTTCGATCTTGGTTAGTTATTTTTTATGCATGTCTGGAGGAAGAACTGTGTTACACAAATATGATAAATTCATTGTTCAAAGTAGCATTTGCTCCAAGGAAAGAAAGAAGGAACGAGAAAAATGAAATAAAGGAAAGAGAGAGAGGGGGAGAAAGAAAGAAAGAAATAGAAAGTGAAAAAGAGAAAGAGAGAGAGAGAGAGAGAGAGAGAGAAAGAAAGAAAGAAAGAAAGAAAGAAAGAAAGAAAGAAAGAAAGAAAGAAAGAAAGAAAGAAAGAAAGAAAGAAAGAAATAGAAAGTGAAAAAGAGAAAGAAAGAAAGAGAGAGAGACTGGAAGGAAGGAAGAAAGGGAGAGAAAAGAGAAAGAGAAAGAAGGAAAAAGAAAGAAGATAGAAAGAGAAAGGAAGGAAGAGAAAGAAATGAAGGAAGGAAGAGAAAAAAGAAAAAGAAAAAGGAAGAAAGAGAGAAAGGGAAGGGGGAGGGAGGGAAAGAAGGAAGGAAAGAAAGAAGGAATGGAGGCTTAGGATGAAGGCTCCCCTAGACATAACTGCCATCTGCTCTTCGAACAGGAATCTAAGAGAACCCACAAACCCTGCAGCACCTTCAAACGAGTGTCGATGGACTGGACTCCTCACTCTCCATCAACACCGACTAGGACCAGTCTTGGAGAAAGAAGCCAAACCAGTTCAAGATTGTGGCTCCCAACCCCAAAAACCTCAGCTGTCCCTCAAGCATCCCACGGTCGTAGCATTGAAGGCTTGGAGATCCAAGGAGAGCAAGGATGGAGGCACTACCCAAATCCTCAGGTTACTTAGCAAGACTGCGATTCTTCCAAACTTTTCAACCATGGTTCTGAGATCAATGACAGATAACAGATGAACAGAGTTAGACGGTATCTTGTAGGTCATCTAGTCCAACCCCCCTCCCCACTCAAGCAGGAGACCCTACACCATTTCTGACAAATGGCAGTTCAGTTTCTTCTTGAAAGCCTCCAGTGATGAATCTCCCACAACTTCTGAAGACAACTTCTATTCCACGGGTTGATTGTTCTCACTGTCAGAAAGTTCCTCCTTATTTCTAAGTTGAATCTCTCCTTGGTCACTTCCCATCCATCATTCCTTGTCTGGCCTTCAGGTACCTTGGAAAATAGGATGGCCTCCTCCTCCTCCTCTCTGTGGCAGCCCCTCCAATATTGGAAGACTGCTCTCCTGTCTCCCCTGGTCCTTCTCTTCACTAGACTAGCCAGGCCCAGTTCCTGCATCCATTCTTCATATGTTTTAGCCTCCAGACTCCACACCATCTTGGTTGCTCTTCTCTGCACTCTTTCTAGCATCTCAACATCTTTTTAATAGTGTGGGGATCTGGCCCTGCTCGGTGCTTGACAGTATATTACATGCCAGGTTTCTGCCGATGTCCTTTTGGTTTGTAGCTCTGCATACACTTTAATCCCAGCCAAGAGATCGGCGAATCAATCAAAGGGAAGCATCAGGTTGGAGAACAGCAAGTGTTTGGGCAAACAGTGAGCTTAAAATGCAGGGATCACACCAGCCAGGAGATAAAATGAGACCCCGCAGGGTGGCCAAGGGGATTTACGGTGTAGATCAAAACTTAATGAAGTCAATTGAAAAATAGTTGATATCCAACAGGTTCGCAAACAGAATAAGACTCTGGCCGTGCAGCGTTGAGAATTTGCCAGCTTCATTAAGTTAAGATTGAATGCTAATTAGCAGTGTCTTTACAACAAGGGAAGTACAGCTGGGTGAATGTGGGCCAATTAACAGGAGACTGTGAGTTCTAGTCCCACTTTAGGCATGAAAGCCACCTGGGTGACTTTGGGCCAATCCTTCTCTCTCACCCCAACCCACCTCAAAGAGTTGTTGTTGTTGTTGTGAGTAAATAGAAAGAGAATGGTGTGCTCTATATGTCTGCCACCTTGAGTTATTTGTAAAAATAAAAAAGGCAATTTATAAATACACCAATAAAAAGTTCACACTTGTGAAAATCTATGTTCCTGCCAACAGTTTGGCAGTTCGGGTCTCACCAGGCTCAAGGTTGACTCATCCTTCCATCCTTCCAAGGTCAGTAAAATGAGGACCCAGATTGTTGGGGGACAATAGGCTGACTCTGTAAATCACTTAGAGAGGGGGCTGTAAAGCACTGTGAAGCAGTAAGGTAAAGGTTCCCCTTGCACATATGTGCTACTTGTTCCCGACTCTAGGGGGTGGAGCTCATCTCTGTTTCAAAGCTGAAGAGCCAGTGCTGTCCGAAGAGTCTCCGTGGTCATGTGGCCGGCATGACTAAATGCCGAAGGTGCACGGAACGTTGTTCCCTTCCCACCAAAGGGGGTCCCTATTTTTCTACTTGCATTTTTTTCATGCTTTCTAACTGCTAGATTGGGAGAAGCTGGGACAAGTAATGGGAGCTCACTCTGTTACGCGGCGCTAGGGATTCAAACCGCCGAACTGCCGAGCTTACTGATCGACAAGCTCAGTGTCTTAGACACTGAACCACCACCACACGCACACACATACACACACACACGTATATGTATATATCTGCTCTAATAGTTACAAAGCTGAAACTGCTTCTCCCTTCCCATCCTCCCATATCATTATGCATTATTAGAAAGCATTACATGAAATGAAAAGCATAATTAACCTACATAGTTTAACCTTTGGTTTTACTGAATTTGCAAATGTTGCTGGTGTGCTTTTCCCCAAAGCTTTTGACTCTGAAATAATACAGTAAGTGTGAACTCGACTTTCCTGATCAGATGCAGGCAAGACCACACCATGCTGAGAAGAAGAAGAAGAAAAAAGCAGGCGAAGTTATGAGTTGGTCTGATTAACCCATTTTTGTATGCTTCTTTCCTTCCTTCCCTGAGTCACTGAAAGTTCTTGTCGGGTCCAAGCAAATAGTCGTAAGTCAAACAGTGTAATTCCAAAAAAGAAAGAACCGTTGTAATTGATATCCAAGTATTCATTGCAGCCTTTAATTAATTGCTTAATATTAAATGTCGATGGAGATTGTCATCCAGATTATGGCTATCCCAAAGGTGCTTTTTTATCAAGAGGGAGCTGGACTTTCTTAGTTTTTCTTTGAAGACATTTTGCTTCTCATCTGGGCAGCTTCTGACTCAATGGCGGGGAATGGAAGGTGTTAGATAGCAGGATCAGTTACAATGGTTTACACCAAGGTCCTCTGTTTCGGTGGGAACAGAGATTCAACCGGATTGGTCGAAGGGTCTGACAGCTCCCTATAAAAGGGCTGCTGTCAGACTGAATCTTTGCTGGATTGTACATAGTTGACTTCTGTTAATAAAGAGCTGTTGCTGCCTAAGCCTGAGTGTGCCTTTCCTTTACCCGATCTAACACTGGCGACGAGGATGGAATTGGAAGGCAACTAGGCAAACAAAAAGAGCACGACAATCCAGCAAGTAAATCCAGCCCAGAGCTCGGCGCGGCATTAAGCAGCCATCTTTGAGCGGCAAATTCAAATGGCTCAGGGACACAAGATGTCAATGCATGCCCCACCAACTCCGTACAACCCAGTCACCAAGCACTGGGAAACCTACATGCTGAGGTTCGACTGCTTCCTTGAAGCCAAAGACCTCATGGGCCCTTTTGAAGGCTGGAAAAAGAACGTGTTCCTGAGCTACTGCAGACGAGAGGTGTTCGAGACAGCAAAAGAGTTGTCTGAGCCAACGCCACTCCAATCGGTCGCTTGATCAGTGCTACAACAGACAATGAGGGCACACTACACTCCCAGACCGTCTAAACACGTCTAAAGGCACGAATTCAACATTTGTAACCAGAAAGAGGGTGAATCCATCAATGAATACGTTGCTGCGCTCAGGAAGGCCGCAGCGTACTGCGAGTTTAGAGATCTTGATGAACTGATACTTGACCGCATCTTATGCAGTGTTCGAGACATTAGCCTGCAGAGGAGACTACTAGCGAAATCTAATCTGATGCTCCAAATTGCCCTAGACAAAGCCAGGGCCACTGAGTCTGCCGTTAAATCTACGGAAACCCTGCAGTGCCAAAACAGTCCTAAAAGTGCGCGGAAGAGCTCAGGCATGCATCGCGAGGCTACAGAGCCTGAAGGTACGGAGAGGTAAGATGACAGCTACCGCATGCGCAGTGACTGCATCAAGCCAGCGCGAAAATTCAAACGGCGTTTCCCGCCTTGCGCCAGCTGCAGAGCAGACCATCTCAGAACACATTGCAGTTTCTGCGACGCAATCTGCCAACGCTGCGATCGAAAAGGGCACATCGCCAAGGTATGCAGAAGCGATCACCCCGCTACAACCTGGAAGCCCAGAAGCCGATCTAACTGCCATTGGAGGCCCAACCAAGGAGCATGGCAGCTGCCACCATGGTGAACAGAAGGTGACCCCAGAGTCACCTACCACACCTCTATAGGCCAAGTCCGCACAAAGTGGCCAAAAAAGCTGAAAGTCACAGTCCTCATCAAGGACTCCCCATGCAAAATGGATATTGACACTGGGTCATCCTTGACCATAATGCCTTGGGCAGCACTCAAGCAGGCTATCCCTAACCTCAAGAAGCAGCATCTACGGGTTCCTGACATCCACCTTCGTGACTACCAGGGGAACCGAGTCCCATCATGGGCCAGGGCACCTTCCAGGTGAAATTTAAGACTTTCTGCAGCCAGCTACCAGTGAGGTAGTCAATGGAGACCTGCAGAGCCTCCTGGGGCTTGACTGGTTCAAAGCTCTGGGCCTAGAAGTGACCGGAATCAACGCCATACGAGATGAAAGCAGTGAGGAATTCCTTAAGGAGTTTGAGGACGTCTTCAGCACCGGTCAAGGTAAGTATAAGGGGACTCCAATATCCTTTAAGTTGGACCCCTCCTTGCAGACAGTTGGTGATGTGCATTTTTTTAGAGAATTGTTGAGGCCCCTTGGAGGTTTATTTCTGTCCCTAGGGTCACCTGAGTTGTGCAAATGGGTGTGTAGCCTTCTTGGAACTGTTGAAAGGACTGTGTTGTAGACTGGAGATAGATGATGTTGTATCCCTCCCCCTCTGTTGAGGGAGAACTGTTTAATTTTGACATAGATGGCCTCTTTGACCACTCTTTCAAAGCAGTGGTCCTCTTTGTCCTGCTTAATATTCTCTCTCTCTCTTTCTGCTTAGGTCTCTTTCTGATTACTATTAAGATCTCCTCTACTTGCATCTTGGTCATCTTTAGAAAGAAATACACAGGTAGCTTCTCCAGCATCACAGCTCAAATGAGTCAATTTTCTCCCTGTCTTGCTTTCTTAAGGTCCAAGTTTCCCAACCATAGGTAGCTATGAGGAACATGATAGACTGAACTAAACTACATTTGCTTCCCAGGCTGATGTATGGATATACATTGGGAGAAACCAGGCTTAATAGCAGTAACTGTGAGAGGGATCTCGGAGTCTTAGTGGACAACCAATTAAATATGAGCCAACAGTGTGCAGCGGTACCCAAAAAAACCAATGAAATCCTAAGTTGTATTAACACAGGGATTCCATCAAGATCACATGAAGTACTAATTTACCACTCTATAAAGCCTTAGTAAGGTTGAGAATACTGCATCCAGTTTTGATCACCACGATGTAAAAAAGATGTGGAGACTCTAGAAAGAGTGCAGAGAAGAGCAACAAAGATGATGAGGGGACTGAAGACTAAAGCATACGATGAATGGTTGCAGGAACTGGGCATGTCTAGTCTAGTGAAGAGAAGGACTAGGGGAGACATGATAGCAGTCTTCCAATATTCAAGGGGCTACCACAGAGAGGAGGGGGTCAAGCTATTTTCCAAAGCACCTGAAGGCCAGACAAGGAATAATGGATGGAAACTGATCAAGGAGAGATTCAACCTAGAAACAAGGAGAAATTTTCTGACAGTGAGAGCAATCAACCAATGGAACAGAAGTTGCCTTCAGAAGTTGTGGGAGCTTCCACCCCAAATCTTCAAGAAGAGATCTGTCAGAAATGTTGTAGGGTGTCCTGCTTGGGTGTGAGAGGAGGTTGTTGGACAGGATGACCTCTAAGGTCCCTTCTGTTATTCTGGTGTCCTTGCTTTTCCATATTCTGCTCCCGTTACTCTTTGTGTGACCCATTGCAATGCACCCCATAAGTGTTTACTCCAAACTCCAAACCCAAAGTTGGCTTAATGTAGGAAGATTTCTAGCCAGAGCTTATAATTCTGCTTTCTAAACTGTCATAGCATCCAAGTCTGAATGCAAAATTTTTGTCCTTCATTCTGAACTCCAAGCTTCTATCTATTAGAAACAATTCTCATTTTCTCTCTCTTCCTTTCCCTCCCTTTTAACAGTAAAACTGTGAGTTTATATTTCTTAGAAAATAGCAATCAAGATATGGAACCAATGAGGGAGGGGCTGGCGTCACTACAACATGACATGCAATCCTGGGGGCTCTAAATTGCTGTCGATAACTCTGCTTCTCGATGGTCCTTTTGGACCTAAACCGTCCCATAGAGACGGTGATAGAGAAGAGCACTTCCTGCTGATCTCAGGGGCATCAAAAAGACCCTGATCGATCCAGGAGAAGTTCTTTTTTTCATCTACAAGAGAAGCAGCCATTGAAGCTGTAGAAGGCCTCTGAATGGAAAGAAATCAGGGGAGAGAGTATGTCGAAATGGTGAGAAAAATTTTACTATTAGAGAAGAAAACACCCAAAAAGACTTAGAGTAAAATTAAAATTGAAGACAGAAGAGAGTAAGTGGCAGATTAAGCCTATATTAAAATTAGTGTGTTATCTATCTTACTTTAACTTTGTTTTTTTTAAATGGATGGAATTCTTACAAATGCCTCTTTCTTTTTAAATTGGACTGGTCTCTTTTTTCCTTCTTCTTCTATTTTTTCTTACTTTTTGTATCTGTGGATCAAGAATTTCTTTCAACGCTCAGTTGGATTTTACCTTTTAAACATTTTTTTTCAAATTTGGAAAAAAGAGAGGGGTAAAAGCAGAGGAAAAAGAAGTAACACTGCCACCTAGAGGCTGGAGGCTTGGAAACACTGCTTTCTTTGAATATCTGATATCTCAAAGTCCTTGATTTTGTTTAATGGAAGGAACAGTGGGAAGAGAATGATTTGTTTATATAGGTGCTCTTTTGGAGTACTATCAGTAGCTGGACTGGAGTAAAGAGAAAGTCTTGACTTGAAAGATTATAGTGAATTTGTTTGAAACCTAGCAATAAGCCTTGGATATTTTAGTGGCAGTGATTACAACCTGGAAAAATGGTGCAACATTTTAACATAACAGGAATTAACATTGCAAATAATTATGCTAGAAATTCAAAAAGTACTAATAAGTACAGAGAACATTGAAAAGGGACTTGAGATTATAGAACAAAGAATAGAAAAAATGGAGGGAAGAGTTGAGAATATTTACAAAACAATGATGAAATTTGAGGATATTCAAAAAATTGCAGAAAAATATGAAGAAAATGATAAGAAAATTGTTGACATTGACAGCAAACAGAGAATGGAGGGAAATGATACGTGCGGAATATTGAAAGGAGAGATAGATGAACTGGAACTCTATCTCAGACTTCAAAACATGGAAGAACAAAAGGGAGAAAATCTGGGAGGAAACAATGGGAGTAATTTTGGCTGAAGCACCAGTGATAACCAAAGGCAAGCTGATGGAAGGAACAGATAGAGGGTTTTGAGTCTTTACAAGATATGCAATGAACAACAAGCTGCCAAGAGAAGTCCACATAAGACTTATTAAGAAAACAATTACAATGAAGATCTTACAAATGGCAAGAGATATTAGACTGCACAACTACTGGAAGGATACAGGATGATGAAATGAAATGTCACAATAAAAATTAAGTTAAAAGTTAAATTTTGAGTATTATGTATAAGAACTAAGAATAATAGTTATAGTTAAATAAATGATTAACAATGATACTAATACATTTATATACACTAGATTGATAATATGAAATTTTATATAAGCTGTAAGTGAGGACTATGGAGATGATGTTGAAAAGTTTTGTTATAAAAGATAAACAATTCTATATAGAACAGAATATTAAAAATGTATTATTATTGAATGATTTCAGGATGATGTAATGAAATGCCATAATATAAATTTAATTTAAATTTAGTATACTTCACGTAAAAAGGATGTAGTAATATCTCTACCCAATGCATGTTTAATAATCATAATTGTATACATTGTATACATATATATCAGATTGATGATATGAATAATGGAACATGCTGAAATGAGTAAGTTGACATGAAATTAGAGAACAAGAAGATACACAATTTTATAGGATATGGGATTTATTTTATCAGTGGTCAGATAAAAAAAATATGGAATTGAAAATTACTAGATAATGTTACCAATACCAAAATAATAGAATAATTTAGAAGAGGATACAAAAATACTTTATTATTGGATATATTGAAGATGATGTAATGAATTATTATAATGTAAATGAACCCATATTTAGAATACCTCATTTAAAAGGAAGCAATAATAGTGATAGTCAAACAAATGAAGTACTATAATAATAATGTATATAAATATATTTGATTGACAATATGTGACTTTATATAAAGTTTAAGTGATGACTATGGAAAGGATGCGCAAAAACCTTGTGACCAATCGATATACTGTACGCAATGGAATATTTTTTTTATGTTACATGTCTTGTTTGTTTATGTTTGCTTAAAAATAAAAAAACTTCAATATATTAAAAAAAAAGACATGGAACCAATGTCTTAATGGCAGCAAGAGATAAAATTGATGGAAAGGATAGATCAGATCCAGTAGCATCATCCATGTTGAGCCATGTAGGGCATTTTAAATGAAAGACAGCATCTTGAATTGAGCTCAGAAGCTTTTTGGCAATAGATCCATCCATCAAGTTTAATTCTACTAATTCTCTTCCTCCCCATTAGCAGATGGGCTGCTGAATTTGGTACCAATTGGCCTTCAGAGTTGTTTTGAAAAGCAGTTCCAGGTTGACAGCCAGAAAATCAGATTATGAGGAATTCAGGCTTCAACCGATCTCATATTACTATTGTGATGTGCAGTATATATTTATTTAGATCCCACATTTGTCGTTTTTACAAATAACTCAAGGCACTGAACATATCCAGCACACCTTTCCTGCTCCAAATAAAGGTAAAGGTTCTCCTTGCACATATGTGCTAGTTGTTCCCGACTTTAGGGGGTGGTCCTCATCTCCGTTTCAAAGCCAAAGAGCAAGCGCTGTCCGAAGACGTCTCCATGGTCACATGGCCGGTATGACAATGCCAAAGGCACACGGAACGCTGTTACCTTCCCACCAAAGGTGGTTCCTATTTTTCTACTTGGATTTTTACATGCTTTCGAACTGCTAGGTTGGGAGAAGCCGGGACAAGTAACGGGAGCTCACTCCGTTTCACGGCCCTAGGGATTCGAACTGCCAAACTGCCAACCTTTCTGATCCACAAGCTCAGTGTCTTAGCCACTGAGCCACCACATCCCTCCTGCTCCTGATAGGGAGAACAATTAATCAATGGAATAGCTTTCCCCTTGCACTTGTGGGTGCTCCATTGTTAGAGGTTTTTTTTTTTTCCAAAATGGACTGGACAATCTTTTGAACAGGTCTCCTGCCTTGAATAAGAATACTTTATTGTCATTGTACATATATACACAGTATACCCATACAAAGAAATTCACATAACACCCAGAGACCAGGCCCAACACACATGGCAATCCCACCCACCCACCAAAACGTTCCCACCCCTAAACCACCCAAGCATCCACACAACAGACCAAGTAATGCTGTCCAACAGCTCACTGATGGTGGCCCTTCATTATTCATTGTTGAGTGCAATTATAGCTCTGGGGTAAAAACTATTCAGAAGACTGCTTACAAGTTTTAATTGTTCTGTATCTTCTACCAGAAGCCAACAATCCAAAAAGATTGTAAGCAGGATGGGAGGAGTCGCTGAGAATGTTGTGCAACTTCCTCAAATAGCGAGATGCGAAGATGTCACCAGGGCTGGTAGTTGGAGCCCAATGATATTCTGGGCAGTTTTAATGATTCTCTGTAGAGCTTTTTTGCCCGCCCATAGCATGCAAGAATGCTGTATGTCAGGACACTCTGAGGTCTCTTCCAGCCGTATCATTTTATCAGTCAATCAGAATAGAGCTGAAGGGACATTGGAGATCTTCTAGTCCAATGCCTGCTCAAGCAGGAGACTCTTTACCATTTCAGACAAGTAGCTATCCAGTGTCTTCTTAAAGACCTCCAGTGATGAAGCACCCACAACTTCTAAAGACAAGCTGCTTAATTGTTCTCACTGTCAGGAAGTTTCTCCTTAATTCCAGGTTGCTTCTCTCCTTGATCAGCTTCCACCTGTTGTTTCTTGTCTTGCCCTCTGGTGTTTTGGAGACTAGCTTGACCCCCCTCTTCTTTGTGGTAGCTCCTTAGATATTGGAAGACTGCTATCATATCATCCCTAGACTTTCTTTTCTCTAGACTAGCCATACCCAAATCCTGAAACTGTTCTTCATATCTTTTACTACAGGCCTTTGATCATCTTAGTTGCTCTTCTCTGCACTTTTTCCAAAGTCTCAACATCTTTTTTTGTAATATGGTGACCCAAACTGGATGCAGTATTCCAGGTGTGGCCTTACTAAGGCTTTGTAAAGTACCAATACTTAACATGATTTTGAATCTCTCTTTACCCTGTTTCCCTGAAAATAAAACCTCCCTGGATAATAAGCCCAATCGGGCTTTTGAGCGCATGCACTAAAATAAGCCCTCCCCCCAAAATGAGCCCTCTCTGAAAATATTGCAACACATCAGCAGCCATAAGGTGACCATGCTCACCACCTCCTGCACCACAAAAATAATAAGACCTCCTCGAAAATAAGGCCAAGAGCTTATTTCAGAGAGTGGGGGTCAAAAGAAAATAAGAGCCTGTGCAGCAGCTGCCAAAAAAGCCAACACAGTTCTAGGTTACTTAAACAGAGAGATAGCTTCAAAATCATATGACGTGCTAGTATACTGCTTCATACTGCATTTGTTAAGACCACACTTGGAAGACTGCATTCAGTTCTGGTCACCATGATACAAACAAGATGTTGAGACTCCAGAAAGAGTACAGAGAAAAGCAACAAAGATGATTAGGGGACTGGAGACTAAAACATATGAAGAATGGTTGCAGGAACTGGGTATGTCTAGCTTAAGAGAAAGAAGGACTAGGGGAGACATGATAGCAGTCTTTCAATATCTCAGGGGTTGCCACAAAGAAGAGGGAGTCAAACTATTCTCCGAGGCACCTGAGGGTAGAACAAGAAGCAATGGGTGGAAACTAATCAAGGAGAGAAGCAACTTAGAACTGAGGAGAAACTTCCTGACAGTTAGAACAATTAATCAGTGGAACAGCTTGCCTCCAGAAGTTGTGTATTCCCCAACACTGGAAGTCTTTATGAAGGTGTTGGATAGCCATTTGCCTGGAACGGTATAGGGTTTCCTGCCTAGGCAGGGGGTTGGACTAGAAGACCTCCAAGGTTCCTTCCAACTCTGCTATTGTATTGTATTGTATAGCTTTTTTGGCTGTCGCTACACAATGCTGGTTCATGTTTAAGTAATTGTCCACTAGGACTCCAAGGTAACCTCTCACAATTGACTGATTTTGAGCCATGTTTCGCCTACTCTATATTCATACCTTCGGTTTTACCTGCTTAGTTGTAAAACCTTGATTTTCTCCACATTAAATTTCATTTTATGTTCTAAGCTTGTGAAAGGACAGCTGTTGCCGACCATGCACGGAGTCTGATTAGCTACAGAGATCCTAGCATTGCAGTGGTTCAGCTGTTTATGGTGTCTGTTTTTATTGTACGTGATTTGGCACTGGCCTTGAATCGCTCTTGACTGCTCAGAGTTCCATTGGTTGAAGCATTCTATCCGTTTTATAATGAAATAATAAAACCAATGGAAAGCTGCCAACAATGCTTTGAAAAGGATGACCCTCTCTCCAAGGGGTTCTTGTTTACTCAACTGTGCAATTTGCTTTGAACCTCTACAACAACACAACACATCAAAGGAAAAGGGTCTTGTGCGTGTGGCCACTATCTTGACCTCTTTTTTTGTGTGTTTTAACTCTCTCAAGGACACCCTTTATTTTGAGTCCCAAAGATGCTTTGCCAAAAAAATAACTGGAATTTCTTGGTTCCCCCCCCCTCCCCTTGGAAGTGTTTCACTTCTCATGCAAGGAGCTTTTTCAGTTCATTTGAAGAAGCTTCTTGCATGAGAAACAAAACAGTTTAGAACAGAGAAGAGCCGCGGTGATGCAGTGATTAGAGTGCAGCATTGCAGACTAATTCTGCCGACTGCCAGGAGTTCGATCCTGACCAGCTCAAGGTTGACTCAGCCTTCCATCCTTCCAAGGTTTGTGAAATGAGGACCCAGATTATTGGGGGTAATACAGGGATGGAATTCAGCAGGTTCTGACAGGTTCTGGAGAACCGGTAGCAGAAATTTTGAGTATTTCGGAGAACCAGCACATACCACCTCCGGCTGGCCCCTGGAATGGAGTGGGAATGGAGATTTTGCAGTATCCGTCCCCTGCCACGCCCCCCAAGCTACACCCACTGTAGACCTGGTAGTAAAACAATTTGAATGTCATCATTGGGGCAACATCCTGACTCTGTAAACTTCTTAGAGAGTGCTGTAAAGCACTGTGAAGTGGTATATAAGGCCAGGTGCTACTGCTATAACAGAGTTGGAAGGGACCTTGGAGATCTTTTAGTCAAACACTCTGCACAAGCAGGGGGCCCTACACCATTTCAGGCAAGTGGATATAATATCCAGTCTCTTCTTGAAAACCTCTACCGTTGGAGCACCGACAACATATGAAGCATGCACAACGCACATCAAGCATGCACAGCACGCATCAAGCATGCACAGAGTGCATCAAGCATGCACAGAGCGCATCAAGCATTCACAGCACACATCAAGCATGCACAGAGCGCATCAAGCATGCACATAGCACATCAAGCATGCACAGAGTGCATCAAGCATTCACAACACACATCAAGCATGCACATCATGCATCAAGCATGCACAGCATGCATCAAGCATGCACAGAGTGCATCAAGCATGCACAACATGCATCAAGCATGCACAGAGTGCATCAAGCATGCACAGAGTGCATCAAGCATGCACAGAGCGCATAAAGCATGCATAGCGTGCATCAAGCATGCACAGAGCGCTTCAAGCATGCACAGAGCACATCAAGCATACACAGCACACATCAAGCATGCACAGAGCGCATCAAGCATGCGCAGAGCGCATCAAGCATGCGCAGAGCACATCAAGCATGCACAGAGCACATCAAGCATGCACACCATGCATCAAGCATGCACAGAGCGCTTCAAGCAAGCACAGAGCACATCAAGCATGCACAGCACACATCAAGCATGCACAGAGTGCATCAAGCATTCACAACACGCATCAAGCATGCACATCATGCATCAATCATGCACAGCATGCGTCAAGCATGCACACAGTGCATCAAGCATTCACAACACGCATCAAGCATGCACAGCATGCATCAAGCATGCACAGAGCGCATCAAGCATGCACAGAGCGCATCAAGCATGCACAGAGCACATCAAGCATGCATAGCGTGCATCAATCATGCACAGAGCACATCAAGCATGCACAGCATGCATCAAGCATGCACAGCACGCATCAAACATGCACAGCGCACACATGAGCAAACCGGCAGTAGTGCCTACTGGAACCCATCCCTGATACCCATTCCTAAAATCATTCTTCATATGTTTTAGCCTCCAGCCTCTTAATCCTCATTGATCTTCTTGTTGTTGCCCACCAGATGCAAGCGAAGCTGGTAGCATTGGACAATGAAGAGGTTGGGAAAGAAATTGGGCCAGTTCTGGAGACTGGGGAAGGCAATGATGGATGCTCAGCATTGGACATAGAGATAGAACCAGGGGCCGCCTGACGTTTCCCAGCCACTGGAGAGGCAGCTGCCTTTAGAGTCAGAAATGAGTGAGGAGATAAAACAGCTGGGGCCAGTTCCATTTGCACGTATGCACAGAACAGATAGGAGAGGTGAACAATGGAGGACAAGGAGTCAAGTTGGGAAACAAAAGAAATGTGGATGCTGAATTGTCCCTACCTGGCTGGGGAATAAATAGGAGGAAAGGGGAGTGGTTGTCATAGGAGACAACAGTTCGTATTTCTGAAGATTTTGCTTATGGTGTTTTGTGAACAAAGATTGCAATTGCCTGGCAATTATTGTAACCCATCTGATAAGGCCTATTGCTTCCATTAACTTCCTGGACTTTGTGGGTGAAGGCTGTTAATTCCCAAGGTGTAAATAAAGAGGGGGTTTTCTTTGCAAAGAATCTGTTTCTTGCTTCTGGGAAGGCTGGGTCAGAACACTTCTCTGCACTCTTTCCAGAGTCTCAACACCTGACTAAAACGGGATGCAGTATTCCAACTTTGTGGTCTTACTAAAGCTTTGTAAAGCGGTATTAATACTTCATGGAGAATCTTGACTCCAGTCCTCTGTTAATGTAGTTTTTTAATTCTACTAGTGCATTTTTTTTCAAGGGAAAAAAAATCAAGGAAGTACAATTTCCTTTTGGAAAAGCACTTGTTGGAAGAAACGTCCTTCTGGGTTCAGTTCCAAGTGGGGAGAAAGGCACTGGAAACACGGCGACTGCTTGGAAAGATGGTTTAATTGTGGACAGGACCACATCGTTTGAGAACCTGGGTAAAAAAGGGAAGAGATGCTGAGAGTGCCTGAGTTTTATGCCCTCTCTGGGCTTTGAACATCCCGGGGCACAGGAAGAGTGTCCTGATTGGTCGCTGTCAGAGACCATAGCTAGCTTTGTAGGTTGTCTGTCTGCTATGTTTGCTTGAATCTTGCTGGGTGATGCAATGAAAGGCAATTAAATGGCTCCGAAAGTAGAACTTGGTTATGTAGAATAGACTGGCCTAGGCCTTAATAGTCCATTAACAAAGGTATGAAGGGAGGGGATGAGTTTCTTCCTCCCTTTTAGGGGAAATATTCTGCCCGTTTAATATTTCCTAAAATGTTTTCTAAGAGAGGGATGGGTGCTCATTTCCTACACACCTTTGGAGCAACCATGATTTGGAAAATTGAGAACCTCCTTCGGCCCCTTTTGTTGCAAGCTTCCTTCCTTCCTGGCTTCCATGGGAGTGACATGTATTGTGTTTCTGACAACGTCCTTTCCAAAAACCATTCTGGGCAAACTAGCCGTCAGTTCAACTCGAGCGGCTGTTTGGACCAGCCATCTGTGTCTGACACTTCACTCAAATACCAGCTCCCGCCTTTGCAGCTGAAGGCCATGTACAATGAAGAGATATGCATGACACGGAAAGTTGTAACAGATCTTTTTCTCCCCCTCCCTCCTCTCTTTACATGAAGAATTTATCTTCTCGGTCACGCTCGGTATCGCTTTTCACAAATGAATAGCTTCCTCCTCTTTATGCGTGGCGCTGTTTTCTGGCGATCAAAATGAATAATGCTTGCCAGGGAATGTGATATTAAAAAGAGAAGAGAATGGCACTCGCAGGAAGAGTGGGGAGCTATAAAGCCAAAAATGTGAGTGTGCGGCTTGGTGAGGGTTTCTCTAATGGCAGTGTTTTTCAACCTTGGCAACTTGAAGATGTCTGGACTTCAACTCCCAGAATTCCCCAGCCAGCATTCGCTGGCTGGGGAATTCTGGGAGTTGAAGTCCAGACATCTTCAAGTTGCCAAGGTTGAAAAACACTGTCTTATGGCAAGGTTCTGCGGATGCAGTGGTGGGTTCCTACTGATTTGGCCCGCTTCGGCTGAACCGGTAGTGGTATGCAAGCTTGAGTCGCAGAACCGGTAGTAACCCAGGCTGGCCACGGCCCCGAATCAGTTTCCTGGTCACCATAGTCACCGCCACCAACATTTTTGGGGAGTTCTGCTCATGTGCAGAACAATTTCTATTAAACTGCGCATATGCATGCAGTGTGCATCCACTGCACATGTGTGAAGTGCGTGCACGAGGGAATTCTCAGTAACGCTGGCTAGAACTCACCCCTGTGTGGATGCCCGGAAATCTTCAAATTACAAGAAATTGAGTTTCCAACTACCCTTTGTCAGAGTTAGATGCAGAAAAATCAAATCCAGAAAGCACACATGGATAACGATTTCAGCTGGATTCATTAACATCTTTATATACATACAAGCACATGAAGATAAATGTACAATACCAATAGTGGATTCTTTCAACGTGGTAGAAATTGCAAGCAGAACACAAGCAGGAGAGTACAGTTAGTTTCATCTCAAGGCAGATAGAGTAGTTTCAGTTTCGATTCTCAGCACAGACTCAGAACTATTTAAGCTCCCATTGCAGTGGTGGGTTGCAGGTGGTATGCCCTGGTACAGGTGTACTGGTGCCTGCCAGGAGCACCAGGTACCGTTCCGGTAGAGTGTTCCGGAGGGCCCACCCACCCGCCTGAGCTCCTTACCTGTATTTGAGCTCTTCAGTGCTTCCGCTGTGCAATACTCCGCCGAGCAGCCGGAGCATTGTGGAGGCATTGTGGAGGCATTGTGGAGGCATTGTGGTGGTAAAGATGCATGCATGCACTGCACACGTGTGCATGTGTGCATGTGGGGGACGTCAGGCCCCGTTGCACCATACCGGTTACAACAGAATCCAGAACCCACCACTGTCCAATTGGCTGACTTAATTGCCATGTCTATTCATTGGCTGACCACAATACAATACAATACAATACAATACAATACAATACAATACAATACAATACAATACAATACAATACAATACAATACAAAAGTAGAGTTGGAAGGGACCTTGGACGTCTTCTAGTCCAACCCCCTGCCTAGGCAGGAAACCCTATACCGTTCCAGACAAATGGGTATCCAACATCTTATTAAAGACTTCCAGTGTTGGGGCATTCACAACTTCTGGAGGCAAGCTGTTCCACTGATTAATTGTTCTAATTGTCAGGCAATTTCTCCTCAGTTCTAAGTTGCTTCTCTCCTTGATTAGTTTCCACCCATTGCTTCTTGTCCTGCCCTCAGGTGCTTTGGAGAATAGTTTGACTCCCTCTTCTTTGTGGCAACCCCTGAGATATTGAAAGACTGTTATCATGTCTCCCCTAGTCCTTCTTTCTATTAAACTAGACATACCCAGTTCCTGCAACCCTTCTTCACATGTTTTAGTCTCCAGACCCTAATCATCTTTGTTGCTCTTCTCTGCACTCTTTCTAGAGTCTCCACATCTTTTCTACACCATGGTGACCAAAACTGAATGCAGTATTCAAGTGTGGCCTTACCAAGGCATTATAAAGTGGTATTAACCCTTCATGTGATCTATCCCTCTGTTGATGCAGCCTAGAACTGTGTTGGCCTTTTTGGCAGCTGCTTCACAAGGCTGGTGCATATTTAAATGGTTGTCCACTAGGACTCCAAGATCCCTTTCACAGTTACTAATGTTGAGCAAGGTACCACCTATATTGTACCTGTGCATTTCGTTTTTCTTGCCTAAATGTAGAACCTTACTCTTTTCACCATTGAATTTCATTTCATTAGATAGTGCCCAATGTTCAAGTTTGTCAAGATCCTTCTGTATCTTAAGCCTATCTCCTGGAGTGTTGGCTATTCCTGCCAGCTTGGTGTCATCTGCAAATTTGATGAGTTCCCCATTTATTCCCTCATCCAAATCATTGATGAAGATGTTGAAGAGTACTGGGCCTAAAACAGAGCCTTGGGGTACTCCACTGCATACTTCCCTCCATGTAGATGCAGTTCCATTGAGGACTACACGTTGAGTGCGGTTGGTCAGCCAGTTACGAATCCATCTGGTGGTGATGCTGTCCAACCCACATTCTTCTACTTTATCTAGTAGTAGGTTATGGTCTATCTTATCAAATGCCTTACTAAAGTCCAAGTATATTGACGGCATTCCTCTGGTCCACTGATTTTGTCACTTTGTCAAAGAATGCAATAAATTAGTCTGGCATGATCTGTTTTTGACAAACTCATGTTGGCTTTTGGCTATTACTTTGTTTGCTTCTAGGTGTTCGCAAATTCGTTGCTTGATTATTTTTTCCAGAATCTTTCCTGGTATAGAGGTTAGGCTGATAGGTCTGTAGCTTCCTGGATCTATTTTTTTTTTCCTTTTTTGAAGATGGGAACAACATCAGCTCTTTTCCAGTCCTCTGGCAGTTCCCCAGTGGTCCAGGATCTCTGAAAGATATAATTCAGTGGTTCTGAGATCTCATCTGCCAGTTCCTTCAGAACCCTGGGGTGTAATCCATCCGGTCTTGGTGATTTGAACTCATCTAGAGTAGACAGGTGCTCACTTACCATTTTCTTCCCTATTTCAACTTGTGTTCCTAATCTGATTTTTGTGGTGCTGCTTTTGATAGGTTGGACTTTTATCCCTTTGTGTAAAGACAGATGCAAAAATGAATTAAATAGTTCTGCTTTCTCCCTGTTGCTTGTCACCTTCATGCTACTTTCTCCCAGCAATGGACCAATTGTTTCCTTAACATTTTTCTTGTTTTTAACATGTTTGAAGAAGCTTTTTTGTTATTTTTTTACATTTGTGGCAAGCCTTTCTTCATTGTGAGCCTTAGATTTCCTTACTTCATCTTTACAGGCTCAGGCTATTTGCTGATATTCTGCCTTAGTTATGTCCCCCTATTTCCACTTTTTATACTTACCTTTTTTGTCTTTTAATTTATCAGAGAGTTCTTTATGCAGCCATGCTGGTTTCTTTGGGGAACTGTTATTTTTCTTCTTCATTGGTATTGTGCTAGACTGAGGTTTTGTAATCTCATTTTTCAAAATTTCCCAAGCTTCTTGAGTTGTTTTCCCCTTGAGGATTCTCATCCATGGAATTCTTCCCAAGATCTCTCCAATTTTATTGAAATTAGCTCTCTTAAAGTCCAAGACTCTAATTTGACTTTTTTCTACTACTTGTGTTTGCATAATGTTGAATTCCAATATTGCATGGTCACTTGCCCCCAGGGTTCCTGTGGCTTCAACACCTTCTATCATTTCCTCTCTGTTAGTGAGAATTAAGTCCAATATGGCTGACCCCCTTGTTCCCTTTTCTAATTTTTGGGAAATAAAGTTGTCTGCTAGGTTTGTTAGGAACCTGTTGGATCTTCCACTTGGTGCAGAGTTTGTTTCCCAGTTGATGTCAGGGTAGTTAAAATCTCCCATTACTATTGTGGTGTGCTTCCTACATACCTTAGTTAGCTGACTAGCAAAAAGTTCATCTACTTCCTCTGCTTGGTTGGGTGGCCTGTAGTATAGACCTATGGCAATGTCATTTCCCCCTCAACCTTTAATATTAACCCAAATGCATTCAAGATAGTTCTCATCATTGTTGTGTTCTATTTCTGTAGAGATGTAGTTATTTCTTATATATAGTGCAACTCCACCTCCTCTTTTATTTGGTCTATTTCTTTTAAATAATTTAAATCCTTCTAGCTATATGTTCCATTTGTCGGTTTCATCCCACCAAGTTTCTGTAATGGCAACAATATCGTATCTGCCCTCTTTTACTTGAATTTCTAATTCGCACTGTTTATTCCTCATACTCTGTGCATTGGTGTATAGACATCTGAGTCCATTTTGATTGACCCTGTGTTTACTGTCTACGTAACCTGTGTTTTGCCTGACTGCCCCCATTTTCTTGCCACTTGTATGATTCATGCACATGGTATGACACTCACTATTAAATGCTTGGTTTTGCTTGACAGCAGGAGTGATATTCTTACTGCACAAACATCTATGTTACATGCACTAATAACCCTATGTGTAACCTTGTTACCATGTCTCTCCTAGTCATGAATATTCTAACAGCCTTAGATGTTTGGTAAATCCTAGATGAGGAAACAGCGCTTAGGATGCAAATAGTATTTCTGAAAAGGGGCATTGGTATGACATTTTAGACATAGGTAAAGCTGGCAAAGCTTTGATATACTGGAGAACCCATTTGGTCGAGTTAGTGGTTAAGGTACCAGGCTAGAAACCAGGAAACTGTGAATTATAGGCCCACCTTAGCCTGAAAGACATCTGGTTGACTTTGGGCAAATCACCAGAAGACAATGAGCTCTACTACCACTTTAGGCACAAAAACTAGCTGGGTGACTTTGGGTGAATCACCTGGAGACTGTGAGTTCTAGTCTCACCTTAGGCATGAAAACCATCTGGATGACTTTGAGTGACTCATGAGGAGATGGTGACTTCTACTTCTGCCTTAAACATGAAAGCTCTACCTCATCTTACAGTATTGCCATTGTGTGGGAAATAGGAGAAAGAAGGAATATTATGTATATTCACCACAATGTCAGGATTCCAAGTAACACCCCCAAGTTTTATCTATCTATCTATCTATCTATCTATCTATCTATCTATCTATCTATCTATCTATCTATCTATCTATCTATCATCTATCTATCATCTATCTATCTATCTATCTATCTATCTATCTATCTATCATCTATCATCTATCATCTATCTATCTATCATTCTGTCCTGTCCTGTCCTGTCCTGCCCTGCTCTATTCTATTCCATTCCATTCAATTCTATTCTATTCCATTCTGTTCTATATAAAAAGATGTATGTATGTATGTATGTATGTATGTATGTATGTATGTATGTATGTGTATGTATGTTCCAGCATAACTCTGGAGCACCTTGAGCAATTTCAATCAAACTTGGTACACAGATGACTTATTCTCTGGAGAAAAATACTGTGAGGGGTAAGGTGTGTTCTATTAATATGCAGCCTCTTCTGCCTTTCAATGGCTTCTACTGTACTGCTGTAAAATGGCTCTTACTGTACAGCACAGTGGAGTTGCCATAGTAACGTCTTCACAGTACTCCACAAAGGGGCTCCCTCTGGTAAGTGGGAAAATCCAACATTAGAAATTACGTTTGGCCCGGACATTCCCCCCCCCCCCCTATAAATAAATACCCAGGTAACGCTGGGCTATCGGCTAGTTTAGTCATAAAGTAATAAAGGCGGAATAAAAATCCAAACAAATGATAGATCGATAGATCGATAGATCGATAGATCGATAGATCGATAGATCGATAGATAGATAGATAGATAGATAGATAGATAGATAGATAGATAAGCAAGCAAGCTGTCAGGCCTGTAATTCTGTTCCTTTTAGGATCTTTGGCCTGCCACATAATTAAAACATATATATATTATGCTGTTTCATTGGTATAGTAGTTGGGAGTGGGGAATAGAAAGGAGTAGGATTGTGGAATGTATTGTTATGAATTTCTCAGAAGCTCAAGGTCATCTTTTGTCTCCGCACCTTGACACCTGGCCGGAAGAAGAGGGGTGTACATGCCAGCGTGGAAGATGAAGATTGGACCATGTGATGAATTATGGGGTGTGGGGAAAAATGATGAACTTTTAACTGGGTGAATTCACCGGATGTACATTAGAGTTGAAATTCACCAGCTTAATGCCAACATGCCTGTCTTATTAAATTGGAGTTTTAAGGACTACTTTGCCTTGGACAATGATTTAATTCTGCATGATATTTGGAACGCTGACACAAGCAAGTAAACTTGTAAAGATCTACTTTGACCAAAGGTAACACCCGATCTGAAGCAGGATTGGTTTCAAAGTATAATGGCCGTTAAGCCCACATCTCTACATTAAAAAAGATCTCCCAAGATCACTATATTCAGCACTGTGAATTAGAGCTGGACTTAATTATTTTTCCACTCATCAGTATATTGATTGCTGTGCTTCCTCCCAGGTCTGAAGCTGTGGCAACTTAATTAAAAGTATTCCTTGAGATGGTTCAGGGAAACCTGATTTACAACTACTCGGTGTCAACCCTGAAAGTGACCTGACCGGGGCCATTTTGAGACTTCAGTATTGCCACACTGGAGATGAGGGAGGGAATAGAGATAGCTGAGGTTTTGTAGCCAAAACAAAATACTTTCCCCTAGGAACCAAGGACATTCCCACAGGTGGCAGGAGAGAGGAGGAGTGCAGTTATCAGGCAACCAGAAGGAACCCTGATTGGACCATGTGACTGATTGTTTGGGGATGGGAGATAACTTTTACTTACGTGAAAACCATGGGAACATTTAGAGTCGGTTTTCACCAGCTTGTGCCAATGTAATATATCCAATTAAACTATTCTTTGAGGAATCTAACTGCCTTGGAGTTTTGTTTGTTATGGGTGTATTCCTTGGAACTCTGACACCCGGTTGCTTCCAGCTATATATGGGCATGGTTACTAAGCATAGAAAGGTATCCCAAATGTGTAGATTGGGCAAAGGAGCTATGACGTCCTTCCAGATCCAAATGTCCTAAAAGAAAATTAGGTAGCTGAAGTTCGGGAACTTTTCAAGAATGTTCAAGAACACCTCACCACATTACAAAAGAGATGTTGAGACTTTGGAAAAAGTGCAAAGAAGAGCAAGTAAGATGATCAAAGGCCTGAAGTAAAACATATGAAGAACAGTTTCATATGATTGGATCACATTTCAAAAATTGCATAATGCAAATAATAAATTACCAAATCATATTTTAAAATGGCCATTGAACTATGCAAATTTAAGTAAAAACAGATAATTGTGATAGAAAATTATTTATTTTATTTCTTTTGCAATAGAAAATGTATGCATTACTTTTTATTTTAAAAGCAATACAATACAAAATGTATGCATTGGTTTTTTTTTATGGAAAAAGGTTCATATGTTTAAAATTGCAGAATTGACACAATAAATTGTCAAATATATATATTTTAACAAACAATGAGAACCGTAAATAATTCTAGGACAGAAGGGATGGTAAATAGAGAAATCAAGGGAATTTAAGAATTAATTACTTGAGAAATAACCAATTTTGTTGTATTTAAGTACAATGACAATAAAGATTATACTTATGCTTTTAATTTATGGCAGAAGTTTTTGAATGGATTCAAAGATACTATCATTCAGCCCTTGATTGGATCTGAAGATTGAAGTTTTAGTTCCAAGCAGTGATTTAACCCAATTATTGTTGATTCAAAATCCAAAATGAAATTTCATCCAGCCCAATAGAAGCCAAACGGAATAAAATTTCAGATCTTCCAGCCAATCACAGGCATTCCACTTTTAATTAATAGATATCCCTGGAGACAGATTTTGCACAAACTCAGGGTGGGTTTTTGAACCACTTTTTTTTTTTTTAAAAAGAATAACAGCTGCAGAAATTGCATGCCACAAGATAATTCAGAGAGGCTTAAACTCTTTAATTCTCCCAGCATCGGCTTTGCACAGGGCTGCCTCCCACTCAAAGAAGGAAGAGAAGAAAAAGATAAAATGACTGCAATTTTAAATCACAGAAGATGGACATAGATCAAGTTATTCTCCTGGGCTTTTTATTTTTATTTTTTTCCCCCATGACAGGACATGAGTTATTTGCCCAATAGGGCTGCAAATGAAGACTTGAACGTAATTCAGTGATAAACAAAAATATCAAACAGAAATCAGGAAAGTGAGAAACAGAATGACAGGTTATGTGTGTTATTCCTGTTCTGTATATTCTAATGGCCACCCATTTGATTCTGCATAGTCTATCCAAGAATGGGACAACCATTTTGCATTTTTGGTGGTGCTTTCAAGGTCTTTGCTGCCATTAAATTTTTATTGAGCTGCGGTGGCTCAGTGGTCAGAGTGCAGTACTTCAGGCTACTTCTGCTGACTTCCGGCTGCCTGCAATTTG
Source organism: Natrix helvetica (assembly GCF_964273705.1). Classification (NCBI taxonomy): domain Eukaryota; kingdom Metazoa; phylum Chordata; class Lepidosauria; order Squamata; family Natricidae; genus Natrix; species Natrix helvetica. Next base: position 6,898,265 of record NC_138552.1, read on the forward strand.
GCAGTTCGATCCTGACCAGCTCAAGGTTGAACCAGATTGTTGGGGGCAAGGGGCTGACTCTGTAAACCACTTAGAGAGGGCTGGAAAGCACTAGGAAGTAGTATATATTGTAAATCTATTGCTATTCCTTCCTTCCTTCCTTCCTTCCTTCCTTCCTTCCTTCCTTCCTTCCTTCCTTCCTTCCTTCCATCCTTCCTTCTGCCATGATGGTGTAGTGGTTAGAATGCAGTACTGCAGGCTACTTCTGGTGACTTCCGGCTGCCTGCAATTTGGCAGTTCAATCCTGACCAGCTCAAGGTTGAACCTGATTGTTGGGGGCAAGAGGATGATGCTGTAAAAAAACTTGTAAATCTAAGTGCTATTGCCCTTCCTTCCTTCCTTCCTTCCTTCCTTCCTTCCTTCCTTCCTTCCTTCCTTCCTTCCTTCCTTCCTTCCTTCCTTCCTTCCGCTATGATGGCACAGTGGTTAGAATGCAGTACTGCAGGCTATTTCTGCTCTGCTGGCTGCTTGCAATTTGCAGTTCGAATCTTACCAGGCTCAAGGTTGATTCAGCCTTCCATCCTTCTGAGGTCGATAAAATGGAGACCCAAATTTTGGGGGGCAATATGATGACTCTGTAAACCATTTGGGGGAGCTGTAAAGCACTGTGAAGCAGCATATGAGTCTAAGGGATATTGCTATACTTCCCCCTCTCCCCACAAAAAAATAGGTGAAAAGAAAATTGACTTTATTTTATTCAGCAGATGAAAGAAGGTACCACTGTGGCTGAGATGCTGTTTGCTAAAACAAATCAGATGGTGGGTGACATTTCAGTATTAAGCTCCATCTTATTTGAAAATTAGCACTGTCGAGCGATATTTTAGATGTTCCAAGATTCTGTGCGCGAATTTGTGAGTTTGTGTACGTCTAGATGTGTATGAAATAAAAGAGGGGGACGTACTTTCATATGTAAGACTAGAGTTTTATAATTTGCCATTTACTTGCAAATTCTGAACATATCACTTACAATGTCACCTTCTATTTTTTCGTGGCTGTACATTCTATTGTTCCTAAATAAAAATACATATTAACTTCAGGTATTTTATTTATTTATTTATTTATTAGATTTTTAAAAATATTAATCGCACTTGGAAGGAGGAAGGAAGGAAGGGAGAGAGGAGGGAGGGAGGGAGAGAGGAAGGGAAGAAGGAAGGAATAGCAGAATTTATATACCATTTCATAGTGCTTTATAGCCCTCTCAAAGCGGTTTTACAGAATCAGCCTCTTGCCCCCAACAATCTGGGTCCTCATTTTTCCCACCTCGGAAGGATGGAAGGCTGAGTCGACCTTGAGTCAGTCATGATCGAACTGCTGGTAGTGGGCAGAGCTGGCCTGCAATAATGTATTTTAACCACTGTGCCACTATGGCTTATCCCACCTTTATTATTTTTGTAAATAAATTAAGGTGGTAAACAGAGCTAACACCTTCTTCCTCCTATTTTCCACCCAACAACACCCCTGTGAGGTGACTTAGGTTGAGTCTGATTGGTCCAAAGTCCCTGAGCTAACTTTCACAACTAAGGCGGGACTAGAACTTACATGATTCTGGTGATTGGCCCAAAGACACCCAGCTGTCTTTTATGCCTAAAGTGGGACTAGAACTTACATTCTCCCAGTGATTGGCCCAAAGTCACCCAGCTAAAGTTAAATTTTAAGGCCAGACTAGAATTCACAGTCTCTTGATTTCTAGCCTGGTGCCTTCATTGCCAAATTTGGAGTCCATGCCCCAAAATGTGCACCATTTATTTAAATCTGCTCAAATCCTGGCAGATTTGGGACCTGGGAAAAGGTCCATTTGATTGGTGCTTGGAGTTCTGACCGGGGAAAAACTTCACTGAACATTTTTACTAGGACTCAAAATACAGCTTTTTCTCAGCTTAGAGAAATCCTCCAGCATCATAGTTCATGATTAAAGCAGAAACCCTCCATTTTCATCAGGGATGGAGTGGCAAACTGTAAAACTATTCAGCAAGAGAAACCTTGTGGAAAACTGTACCTCTGAACCAGAGGTGTTAGGAACTGGTGCGATTAAGCACTAGCAATGAACCCCAGGTCGAGGTTATAAAAGAGCAACCCTGTAAAGTATACGCAGCGTGCGATAGATAAAGCAACCACACTGAATAATGGATAGTAAAGTAACAAAATAAATCTTTACTTTTTGAAGAATATAGCAAAATCCATAAACACAGCCAAAAAGTCATACACAGAAAAAGCAGTCCAATACTACCAAGATAACTTGGATACAAGTAGCAAATAACTTACACACAGTAAGTAGTAGCAACAGTAGTAACAGTTAGGCAGCAGTTATCATACAGCAATCAAAAGAGAGAGAGAGAGCAACAACATCAGCTGCAATTTAAAGGCTGTAATCTACTAATTAGCAGAGCTCCTCTCTTAAAGATACATAACATGCCTTGTGCAATATATTGTCTACCCAACTTGTTGGTTACACCCTAACAGCATTCAGCACGTTCTGACCAGTTCTGGAGAACCAGTAGCGGAAATTTTGAGTACCATATTTTTCAGAGCAAAAGACGCACCAAGGTTTTGAAGAGACAAATTTAAAAAAGAAGTTTTTGCACTCTGCAAACCTCCCAAAAATAGCCTCTTTTTCATGAAAACGGGCCTGTTTTCCCCCAAAAAGTCATGAATAGCCTTTAGGGGGCTTGCAGAGTATTCCTGGGGATGCCCCCCCTCCAAAACAAGCAAAAAACAGCCCATTTTCTCAAAAATGGGCCCGTTTTTTTTAAAAGGGGCATGGATGCCTTTAGGAAGCTTATAGAGTGCTCCTGGGGGTTGGGGGGGTAAAATTGAGCAAAAACCGGGTCATTTTGTTTTCATTTTCACCCTCCCAGCCCCCAGGAGCTCTCTAAAAGCTTCCTAAAGGCTATGCACGGCCATTTTTGTGAAGGGGGCGGAATGCTGTATTCAGTGTATAAGACGCACCCTGATTTTGAGCCCCTTTTTTGAGGGTGCGTCTTATACTCCGAAAAATACGGTAGTTCATAGAACTGGTAAATACCACCTCTGACCCATCTATTTTCTGCCTCCCGAGTCCCAGCTGATCAGGAGGAAGTGGGGATTTTGCAGTAACTTTCCCCTGGAGTGGGGAGGGATTGGAGATTTTACAGTATCCTTCCCCTGCCATGCCCACCAAGCCATGGCCACCAAGCCACGCCCACAGAAGCGCTAGTAAAAAAATTGAATCCCACCACTGCTACTGCTAGAAGTGCAGTTACAAAGGGGCCAGCACATTTACCCACAGGTCTTCTACCTTTCCTTTCTGCTCCT
>NC_138552.1:6901794-6929294 GCF_964273705.1 Natrix helvetica
CTACTACTTCTTCCTCTTCCTCCTCTCCAGCTTGTCATATCCTTTGTTTTATAGAACCTCAAAAGTAACTATGGAAATTATGGAGCTGAAACATGAACCATGGATCTCTTATAAATATTTTTTTCTTTTTTTCTCCTTAAAAATATATATGTGGCGTTTGAACAAATGGGTGCTCCCCAGTGGAATAATAGTCACACCACCATCAATAAATTGCCAGTAGTGGATTGCCTCATAAAACCCAAATCCGAAGTTGTGAATTATACTTATCCTAAGGGGAAATGACAACAAAGCATGAATCACTGGCTGGCCCTCCTGCAGGTGGAAGTGGGTCCTAATTACCAAAATGAAAAGATTACCTGTAATACATGCATCCTATCATTTCACAAGCATAGATATATCTGTGGAATGGAGAGCCTGACTAAATGATTATACCTACATGCATACATAAATAAATACATACACACACACACGCACACACACATGCATGGAATACTACTGTTACCTTCCCACCAAAAGTGGTTCCTATTTTTCTACTTGCATGTTTACATGCTTTTGAACTGCTAGGTTGGCAGAAGCTGGGACATGTAATGGGAGCTCACTCTGTTATGTGGTGCTAGGGATTCGAACTGCCAAACTGCCGACATTTCTGATTGGCAAGCTCAGCATCCTAGCCACTGGGCCCCTTTTCATTGAACTAGACATACCCAATTCCTGCAACCGTTCTTCATATGTTTCAGCCTCCAGTCCCCTCATCATCTTTGTTGCTCTTCTCTGCACTCTTTCTAGAATTTCCACATCTTTTTTTCAACCTTCACTGATGCTGAAAACCTTAACTAGGTTGACCCTGGTTAAGTCTTGGTTAGAAATCCAGAAGGAAATCCCAGGGCCATCAAATGAACTGGGATGTTCTCTCAGAGGACCTTATTTCCATCTGTGGTACTCAGGAAAGTGCTACGATCTGATTTTGATTTGAAAAAGAGACATTACTTTTGGCCTTTAACGGCCTCTTTTATTTTTTTATTTTTAACTGCAATAAGCAAGGGTTATAAATAATAAAAGTTTGATGACCGATATGTCACAGCCCAGCTCGACACGGCAAATTACATCTTTTTCAAATGTTGAGAAACTATACGCCAGGATAATGAATCTGAAGAGGTCAGCTTGACATTTGAGGTTCAAGCCTCACTAACAGTGTGCCACCAACGTAATTGCATGTATTTACGATCGTTAGCATCTCCCGCCAACCAAATGGAATTCGAAATCTAAGAGGAACAAAAATCTATTGACTTTCATATTGATTGGTGAGGATGCATCAAAGACTCCAGTGGTTTACTCCAACCCCTCCAGAACTTTAGCAGCTCAGTCACCACTAATGACCACTTTGGGGACCTTTCAAATGGCCAGAGATACTCTTCCCACTGGTTAAGATAGAGTCGAGTATCAAACAAAGACTTAGAGGTCAAAGTCCTTTTTTGTTCCATGACAAAAAACCATGTGTGTGTGTATGTGTATGTGTGTGTGTAAGTGTTACCTATGCCTTTTATTTATTTTTGATTCTTCTTAGATTATTATGGAGTTTTTAATGGTTAATGTATCAAAGGCTACTCAGAGTTACGTATTGCTAAGATAGGCAGCTATAGGTAAAGGTTCCCCTCGCAGATATGTGCTAGTCGTTCCCGACTCTAGGGGGCGGTGCTCATCTCTGTTTCAAAGCCGAAGAGCCAGCGCTGTCGGAAGATGTTTCTGTGGTCATGTGGCCGGCATGACTAAATGCCAAAGGTGCACAGAACACTGTTCCCTTCCCACCAAAGGAGGTTTCTATTTTTCTACTTGCGTTTTTTTGTGCTTTCAAACTGCTAGGTTGGCAGAAGCTGGGACAAGTAACGGGTGTTCACTCCATTACGCGGCACTAGGGATTCAAACTGCCAAATTGCCAACCTTTCTGATCGACAAGCTCGGCGTCTTAGCCTCTGAGCCACCACGTCCCTTAAGCAGCTGTATATACTGCTAAATAAATAACTTTTTGAAAAATCCTTTGTGTTCTTCTAGGATGTTTTTTTTTTCAATTCCAAGATTCTAGTTTATAGTCTTGAAATTTTCTGATGGTTCCCATCCACATTCTAACCAGCTCTGAGCCTGCTTCGCTTTTTTTCAGGCTCAACAAAGGTTAGCTCAGAGCACTCACCTGCTGTGCAAAACAGGGAAGGAAGAATGATTAAATACACGGAAAGCAATTACGTTCACCATATTTCATTTAATTTGCACACACATTTAAATTAAGTTAAATCTAATCTTGCTTTTGTCCCGGCTCTGTAATTTTCCTGTGCATTCTCAGAGGCTGCGTTCAGATGCTAAACCTGGTCCTTTCTTACAAGAAGAAAAATAAAAAGGATTAAATTCTTGTACGACAAGAAATTCACAATCCTCTCGTATGAAAAATCAAAAGATTGCAGCGGCGTTAAGGATCTAGGTTTTATATATATATATATATATATATATATATATATATATATATATATATATATATATATATATATATATATATATATATATATATATATATATATATATATATATATATATATATATATATATATATATATATATATATATATATATATTTAATACCAGCTTTCACTGGCACATTGTCTGCCTTTCTAGTTATAAAAAGAATAATGGAACAGCCTTCGTTTTATGAGGGCTGTTTAAATGACTTGAATTAGAAGTGCGGGCGAGAGAGAAATATATAACTTTCTTGAAAGGAAAAAAAAAGTGTTCGGAATTTTAAAAGGATTCATACATATTTGCAGAGCTTTTTTTCCTGCCTTCCACATTTTCATGTATCAAGGATTCTACACAGTTCTCTTGGTGGCCAAATAAGAGTCTTATGTGAGCAGAATATAAAATCAAAGGAATGTATGCATTACCGTTTTTTAAAGTCTATTTATTAGATTTTTATCCCACCTTTGTTAGATGGATTAACAGAGTTGGAAGGGATCTTGTAGGTCATCTAGTCCAATCCCCCGCCCAACAGGAGACCCTACACCATTTCTGACAAATGGCAGTCCAATCCAGTGGTAGGATTCTTTTTTTTTTACTACCGGTTCGGTGGGTGTGGCTGGGTGGGCGTGGCTGGGTGGGCGTGGCAGGGGAAGGTTAATGCAAAATCCCCATTTCCTCACGATCAGCTGGGACTCAGGGGGCACAGAATAGATGGGGCAGAGCCAGTCAAAGGTGGTATTTGCCAGCTCTCCAAACTACTCAAAATTTCTGCTACTGCTTCTCCAGAACTGGTCAGAACCTGCTGAATACCACCCCTGGCCCAATCTCTTCTTGAAAGCCTCCAGTGATGAAGTCTCACAACTTCCGAAGGCAACTTCTGTTCCATTGGTTGATTGTTCTCCCTGTCTGAACATGTCTCCTTATTTCTAGGTTGAATCTCTCCTTGATCAGTCCTTGATCAGATCCATCATTCCTTGTCTGGCCTTCAAATACTTTGGAAAATAGCTTGACCCCTTCCTCTCTGTGGCAGCCCCTCCAATATTGGAAGATGCTATCCTGTCTCCCCTGGTCCTTCTCTACACTAGACTAGCCAGGCCCAGTTCCTGCAACTGTTCTTCATATGCTTTACCCTCCAGTCCTCTAATCATCTTGGTTGGTCTTCTCTGCACTTTTTCTAGAGTCTCAACATCTTTTTTATAGTGTGGTGACCAAAACTGGATGAAGTACTCTAGGTGTAGTCTTACTAGGGCTTTATAGAGTAGTATTAGTACTTCCCTTGATTTTGATTGCATCCCTCTGTTTCTAACCTTGGAATTAAAGATGTCCAGATTTGTACATCCTGACAACTTATTATTCCATATACCTGGTGTTTTGGTGGTTTCTTCTTGGAAGGAATTTAGCAACAACACTTAAACTTATATACCACTTCACAGTGCTTTGCAGCCCTCTCTAATCAGTTCACAGAGTTAGCCTATTGACCTCAATAATCTGGGTCCTCATTTTACTGACCTTGGAAGGATGGAAGGCTGAGTCAACCTTGAGCCAGTCAGGATTGACCTTTTGGAGTGAACATTGAGTTAGCCTGCAGTACTGCATTTTAACCACAGCGCCCCCCACAGCCAGTTGCCAAGTATCCAAATTTTGATCATGTGATGGTTGTATATGAGAAGAGTGGATATAAGTCACTTTTTTCAGTGCTCTGGTAACTTCAAATGGTCACTAAATGAATGCTTCGACTTTGTCTCCTCTTACCTTTCCTCATAGAGAAATTACTGCCATCTTACTAAGCAACCTCCAGTGTCTCTGTTTTTACACCTGTTCCGAAAACTTTTTTAAAAATAGATAACTAAAACTCTGTGTCTTCCTCCAACTTTATCTCACCTCAGATTGATAGAATAGCATCAACTCTTGACATTAAAGGGAAGGGGGCGAGGTTTCACTGGCTTGAAGAACAGAATGGGAAATGACCTTGGAAGACTTCCAGTCCAACCTCCTGCCCAAGCAGGAGACCTTATCCCATTCCAGACAAATGGCTGCTCAACCTCCAATATTAGCATCCACAATTTCTGGAGGCAAGCTGTTCCACTGATTAATTGTTCTAACTGTCAGGACATTTTTCCTTAGCTCTAGGTTGCTTCTCTCCTTGATTATTTTCCACCCATTGCTTCTTGTCCTACCCTCAGGTGCCTTGGAGAATAGCGTGACTCCCTCTTCTTTGTGGCAACCCCTGAGATATAGGAACAATGCTATCATGTCTCCCCTAGTCCTTCTTTTCATCAGACTAGACATACCCAGTTCCTGCAACCGTTCTTCATATGTTTTAGCCTCCAGTCCCCTAATCATCTTTCTCACTCTTCTCTGCGCTCTTTCTAGAACAGTGATGGCAAACCAGAATGCACATGCAAGAGGATGCATGTGTGCACGCCAGAGCATTGGAAATCCAAAGACCAGCTGGCCAGCACATGCATGCTGTTTTGGGGCCATTTTCAGGCCATTTGGGGGGCATTTTCCGGGGTCCACAAAGACCAGCAGGCCAGTGCACTGGGAACCAGGAGAGCAGCTGGCGATGGCACGCATGCCCACCGAGAAGGTTCTGCGTGGCACTTCTGGCACACATGCCTTAGTTTCGCCATCGCAGTTCTAGAGTCTAAATATCCTTTCCCCCCCACCTTTTGGCTTGGATCCCAGCAAATGTCTTCAAAGGCCCACAAGGAATTTTTGTCTGCAAAAGGTGACTAATCCCATTAGGCTTGTGATTTATCACCGTTTAATGCGTTTACTATGCACACAGTCACCCCATTTAAGGGTTTACATTGCAATTTGCAGTCGTGTGTATGTGGAGGGGGGGTGTCGGCTGCTGTTTGCTTTCATGTCTGGGTTCCATCAGTGAGCGCTATTAACGTATTTTACCAGACAGACAGGAGAAGAAGAAGAAAGCCTTTTTTATTTTATTTTATTTTATTTTTTTGCCGTGAAAAGAAAGAAGGTGTTATGCTAATAGCAGCGAAGGGATTACAGAAAGGTGGACTGCCCTGTAGTAGAGCATCCTGGCATCAAACGCTGCCTTTGATTCTGGGTTTAATCCATTCATAATTATTTGCTTTTTAATGGATTTGTTGGTCAATCAATGACATCAGCAGAATGGAACAGTTGAGAAGGGGGTCAGGAGGAAACATGTGCCTGGATCCAGCTGTTGTGGTCCACTGGTGGCCTGCGGAGCTGGCAGCAGAGTCAGACAGTGAGGAGGTTGGGGAGGAACATGGGCCAGTCCTGGAGTCTGAGGAAGGCTCGGACGAGGGCTCCGCGTCGGAGGCAGAGATGGGGCCAGGACCATCTGGGAATTATGTGCTGACTCTGGAGCCTTCAGAGTTGGACATCAGTGAGGAAGAGGAACAGCGGGAGCCTGTTCCCAGTGCGCGCATGCGCGGAGCTGCCAGAAGGCAAGAACAGTTAAGAAAAAAGGGGCGACTCGGAAGTAAGATTTGGAGATGATTGGCCCCTCCCATAAGACATAAAGGAGGAGCAAAGGCACGTGAGCCTTTGCAGGAAACAACTTGGTTCATGCTGGTCGGTTTAAATTCTGAAGCTCCGTTTTGACTCTGTGCTCCGTGTGGCCTTGCAAAGCTAATTACCAATTAGGTCTTGGGAGCGTTTCAAGGGAGATAAAGGTGGGTGCTTATCAGACTTATTGCGAAAGACTGTAGCAGATTACTGTCAGACTCTTTACAAACTATTTGTGACTCATTACGGGCTGTGAATGAACATAACTCACAGCCTTTGAAATAAAAAGTGGGTTTTGGGGACTAAGCGTGTGCTTTTTACTGTCTCAGGAAGTCTAGGTCAGAACACCAGCTGCCAAAAAGAAAAATGAAACACATGCCCATTTGAAAGAATAAAAATTGTCACCTACGAGTAGACTCAAGTGGCAATTTTATTTTCACAGTTTGCATAATCCTGGACTCCTTTTGGTTCAAACATTAGCATGTGGTTAACGCATAGCTTTGTTGATAAAAATGTGTCTTGGGCTATTAAAATTGTTCCACATTAATCTCTCCTTTTAAGAGGAGACAGGGTTACGTGGCATGCTAAGTATAGGGGTAATAGATTATCCCAGCGATATAGAAGCATTGAATTTAAAAAATGGGAACTGCTTATTAATGGGATATTAATCTGGAGAAAGAATGGCTATGGGGTCCTTGGTGCTCTGTGGTGATTATCTTGCAGACACTTTATTACCAAATTAGGTAACATCATCACTGGGAGAGGAGGAGGAGGAGGATGGAGGATGGAGGATGGAGGAAGGAGGAGGAGGAGGAGGAGGAGGAGGAGGAGGAGGAGGAGGAGGAGGAGGAGGAGGAGGAGGAGGAGGAGATGGAGAAGGAGAAGGAGAAGGAGAAGGAGAAGAAGAAGAAGAAGAAGAAGAAGAAGAAGAAGAAGAAGAAGAAGAAGAAGAAGAAGAAGAAGAAGAAGAAGTGAGGGAGAAGGAGGACGAGGAGGAGGAGGAAGAAAAATAAAGGGAAGGAGGAGGAAGAGGAGGAGGAAGAAAAGAAAGATGAGGAGGAGGAGGAGGAAGAGGAGAAGGAGATGGAGATGGAGAAGGAGAAGAAGAGAAGAAGAGTCAGAATAGAGCTGGAAGGTACCTTGGAGGTCTTCTAGTCCAGGCCTGTGATCAAGGAGAAGACTTTATACCATTTCATACAAATGGTTTGAAATAAGTTGTCCAATCTCTTCCTTCCTCTCCTTCTCCTCCTTCTCCACCTCCTCCTTTGCCGAAATGAAGCTATCTTCTTGCAAATAAACCACACACTGCATTTTTCCACATTCACACAGCGGGTTGTTATCTGCTAAGAACTTCCACTTGAGCATCTTGGTTTTACCCTTAGGCACTCCAACTCTCAGCCTATTCAAGGTCCTCCCGGTAGTATACAGGAGGTCAGATCCTTCAGGCACATTTAAGGTTATTCCTTGCTCGATTTTCTCCTTCCTCCATTATTTAATTTGATAGGGTTCTTACGGACCTTCAAGAATGTTTTTTTCTTGCCGTAAAGCTGTTCTTAGATCTGAGTCGGTGGGCTTGAGGCCTATGTTCCATTCATTCTCTTATTTAGCTCCCACGACATCTGTTGTGGCCAACTCACCACGGCTAACTCACCACAGCCAACTTGCCATGGCCAGATGGCCATAGGACAACTTACTGCAGGAGAAGAGTTACAAGAGTTACACTAATAGCAATGAAATGGTGGAATGGAATAATTCAAGAAAGGAGATAAAAGAAAGGACAGAATGAAATGGCAAAAATTAAAATAATTTTCAGTTATTTTAAATAATATACAAATAGCTGTGTGTGGTGTGTGTGTGTGTGTGTGTGTGTGTGTGTGTTCCAACATAACTCTGGAACGCCTTGAGCAATTTCAACCAAACTTAGTGCACAGATGACTTACCTTCTGGAAAAAAATACTGTGGGGGTAGAGACCCCTAAAATCCCTCTGGGTGTGTGTGTTCTGTTAAGATACAGCCTGTTGTGCCTTACAATGGCTTCTACTATACTGCCATACTGGCTTCTACTGTGCAGCGCAGTGGAGTTGCCATGGTAACAGCATCACAGTACTCCACAAGGGGGCTCCCTCTGGTAAGGGGGAAAATCCAACATTAGAAATTACGTTTTGGTCCAGACATTTTCCCCCTATAAATAAATACCCGGGCAATGCCAGGTTATCAGCTAGTTTTAAATAATTCAATAGAATTGTTAAATTGTCCCAGAGACAGTTGCCCCATGGTGAATTGGTCGTGGTGAGTTCTCCTGCAGTGAGTTGGCTATGATGAGTTGGCCATGGTGAGTTGGCCATAACCATTTGGCCATGGCAAGTTATCCCATTCCCTCAGCTGCTCTTCTGTTCTTAGATGGAGCAAGACCAACCAGAAGATATATTTTCTCAATTGGTGTAGGATTGAGACCTGCTGTCACTAAGCATACTGCTTCATTGATGACAATATCAAACTTGTTTCAGGTGTGCAGAAGCGCACAACACAACAATCACAATATCTTTATCTTTTCCTCCTGCATTACACCTTAATGTATGCACTATTCCAGTGACGGGCGGTGAGGTTTATGGCTGGTGAGGCTGGTGACATCATCAGCGTGAGCCATGGTCCCCTTCATGTTGACTCAGGAAGGCGGGGAATGGGACCATGTGTGCAGGAGGGTAAATTTGCCTCAGCCTCCTGCACACATGGTCCCATTCCCCTCCTTCCTGACTCCTGAGTCAACATGAAGGGGACCACAGAGCGCGCTCCGCGGGACCTTGGCTCACGCTCCGCGGTCCCCTTCATGTTGACTCAGGAAGGCGGGGAATGGGACCACGTGTGCAGGAGGGAGTCTGAGGCTAGAGGAGCCTCCTGCACACGTGGTCCCATTCCTGGACCACGTGTGCAGAAGGCTCCTCAGCGCCTTTTCCCTTTTTTTAATTTTCATGATGAGAGGGGTGAGGCTCTGCCTCCCCTGCCTCCCCTGACCGCACGTCCCTGCACTATTTCTCCTTGCTCCTTATTTTCATCTGGTGCAGAATTCTGCAAAATCCTTTAAATCTAAATAAAAATAGGTAAAGGTTCCCCTCACATCTATGTGATAGTCATTCCCCACTCTAGGGGGCGGTGCTCATCTCCATTTCAAAGCCAAAGAGCCACTGCTGTCCAAAGACGTCTCCGTGGTCATGTGGCCAGCATGACTCAATGCCGAAGGTGCACGGAACGCTGTTCCCTTCCCACTAAAGGTGGTTCCTATTTTTCTACTTGCATTTTTTACATGCTTTCAAACTGCTAGTTTGGCAGAAGCTGGGAGAAGTAACGCGACACTAGGGATTTGAACCATCGAACTGCCAAACTTCTGATCGACAAGCTCAGCATCTTAGCCACTGAGCCACCACATCTCTTAAAATAAAAATAGCAAAGTATTTATCCATTCTTTGTATTAAATAGATACATCCAAAGGGAGACACAGTGATTGAAGAAACAAATGCAAAAACAGATTCCTCCAACTTATAGTAAAATATTAACAACAACAACAACAACAACAACAACAACACTTACATATAAACACAGAGAGACATACAAAAGCTGCAAACAATGGAACCAAAAACTTCTGAACCAGTTATTAAAACATATTAAGCCTTCTGAGCAAAAAGAAACAATGATAATCACAATGAAAAAAAAAATCCAATTAAACCACCATAGCATTGCTGTATTGTCATAGCAACCCTGGCATAAAAATGGATGTCAAAAAACTTGCCAAGGATGTGTCAGTCGATAAGCAGCCGAAATCCCAAGCTAATCATTCAGAAGTTCAAAAGAAGCTAATAAAAGAAGCCCGCGGGGTATCCAGTAATGGTTGTGTTGTTCTGAGAAAAAAACAGAAGGGCCGGGAATCAAAGCTTTGAGTGGAAGAAGGGAAATGTAGTTAGAAGGAACTAAGAGAACTAAGAATCAGAGAAACCAAAAGATAGCAGGGCCTGAAGCTTAACTTTGTTTTTCCAATATTGTACTGGTGATTCTTTCTTTCTTTCTTTCTTTCTTTCTTTCTTTCTTTCTTTCTTTCTTTCTTTCTTTCTTTCTTTCTTTCTTTCTTTCTTTCTTTCTTTCTTTCTTTCTTTCTTTCTCCCTCTCCCTCTCTCTCTTTCTTCCTCTTTCATGTTCCTACCTATTCCTCCCTCCCTCCTTCCTTTCTCTCTTTTTCTTTTTGTCTTCCTTACTTTTCCCTCCCTTCTTTCTTTCTTTCATTCATTCATTTTCCCTCTTTCTTTCCCTTCCTTCCTTCCCTGTTTCCCTCCCTCCCTCCTTTCTTTCTTTATTTTGTTTTTATTTCTTTTCCTTCCTTCCATCCATCCATCCATCCATCCCCTCACCACCCCTGCCCTGCCCTGCCCTTTCACATATCATCCCATATCCCGTATATATTATACACAAACATACACTTATATCTATGTTTATGCCTATGTATATACAACAATACATGTGTGTGTGTGTGTGTGTGTGTGTGTAGATGATAGATACATAGAAGATGATAGATAGACAGATAGACAGACAGATAAGCAGACAGACAGACACATATGTCTGTGTGTCTGAGTGTCTGTGTGTATATCTATCTATACATACAGACGTATCATGTATATTTGGGAAGGAGGCATGTCTGAAATAGAAAGAAGAATGGATGGATGAACAAAGAGACAGATGAGAGAGAGAGAGAGAGAGAGAGAGAGAGACAGACAGACAGACAGACAGACAGACAGACAGACAGATAGACACACATATGATATCATAGATAGATAGATAGTAGATAGATAGATGGATGGATGGATGGATGGATGGATGGATGGATGGATGGATGGACGGACGGACAGACAGACAGACAGACAGATGTCTGTGTGTGTCTGTGCATGTATACCTATCTATACATCCAGACGTATCATGTATATTTGGGAAGGAGGCATGCCTGAAAGAGAAAGAATGATGGATGGATGGAGGAATGGACAAACAGACAGCTAATAGATAGAGATACTTAGATAGATAGATAGATAGATAGATAGATAGATAGATAGATAGATGGATGGATGGATGGATGGATGGATGGATGGATGGATGGATGGATGGATGGATGGATGGATGGATGGATGGATGGAGGGAGGGATGAATGGATAGACGGACAGATGGACGGATAGATGGATGGGTGGATGGATGGATGGATGGATGGATGGATGGATGGACGGACAGATAGACGGATGGATGGATGGACGGACAGACAGACAGACACATGTCTGTGTGGGTCTGTGTATATGTATCTATACATACAGACATATCGTGTATATTTGGGAAGGAGGCATGCCTGAAAGAGAAATAAGGGAGGGATTGGGGGGGGGTGATGAATAATTTATGCACCATATCTGCTTGAAAGCAAAGAAAACCAAAATCCGTGGAGAAATTAATCTAGTCTTAGAAATTTAATGTTGAACGGATGCCAACGTGTTCAGGTAAAACGGCTTTGGTCCCAGTTCCTGTATCTCTTCCGTGATATCAGCTAATGCTTTCATGAAGTGGGAAGGAGGAACGCTCAAGCAATTAGCAACCCATCTTCCATTATTTTTAAGCTCTACTTTTTTGAATAGTTTATTTACTAATTTTGTGGGGGAGGAAACATAAGCAGGCTTGGCAAGCAATTTGGAAACCATTTGTCCCAATGCTTCCGTTGATGGGATTATAAACGGGCTTGCCAGAAATAATGAACTCTAAAAGTTCTCTGGTTATCATTTTTTTAATTCCAGCATGATATTACTCGAACTCCAAAGGAAGCATGATCTTAGCTGAATATTCCGGGTTTCTAAAAAATCCCTCTCCTCCTTCACCAACACAACCATCTTCTGCTTCCTGGGTGGTATTTTTTTTTCATATTTCCCACAACTGGAGATGGGAATTCTGTGGGATCATCTTGAAATCTCATTTTAATTAATATGTGGTACACATAGAAAACAAAGAAAACTTCTCTATAGTCAGATCAGTTTTCAACTACTGCAGGATTTTCAAAAGAAAATGCTATACGTACAGTTTCATCTATACCATGATGGTGAATGTATGACACGCATGCCGAAAGTGGCACATAGAGCCATTTCTTGGGGCACGCGAGCCGTCGCCCATTGCTGGTCAGACTGGCCAGCTGGTAGAATTTCTACCACGATGTAAAAAAGATGTGGAGACTCTAGAAAGAGTGCAGAGAAGAGCAACAAAGAGGATTAGGGGACTGGAGACTAAAACATATGAAGAACGGTTGCAGGAACTGGGTATGTTTAGCTTAAGAGAAAGAAGGACTAGGGGAGACATGATAGCAGTGTTCCAATATCTCAGAGGTTGCCACAAAGAAGAGGGAGTCAAACTATTCTCCAAAGCACCTGACGGCAGGACAAGAAGCAACGGGTGGAAACTAATCAAGGAGAGAAGCAACTTAGAACTGAGGAGAAATTTCCTCCCAAGTTCGATCCTAGGTAGAGGCGGATAGTCCTCTCTCTGGGCACACTGAGAATGCATCTGCTGAAAAAAAACTCTGCACTGGCGACAGGGAAGAGCGTCTGGCCAGTAAACACTCAGCCCCATTCAGTTGCCCAGACTCCACCCCACAAGGGATTATGGGGTCATTAAAAGAGGATGATGATGAATCCTAGGCTGCATTAGTAGAGGGATAGAATCAAGATCATGTGAAGTGTTTAGTACCGCTTCACAAAGCCTTAGTACGACCACACTTGGAATACTGCAGCCAATTCTGGTGAACAACAATATAAAAAAGATGCTGAGCCTCTGGAAAGAGTGCAGAGAAGAGCGATAAAGATGATAAATGCCCTGGAGGCTAAAACATACAAAGAACAGCTTCAGCAATTGGTTATGTCGAGCCTAATGAAAAGAAGGACTAGGGGAGACATAATAACAGTGTTCTGTTATCTGAGGGGCTCCTAGAAACTCGAGCGGGTCAAATTATTTTCCAAGGACACCAAAAGGCAACAATGGATAGAAACCAACCAAGGAGAGAAGCAACCTAGAACTAAGGTGAAATGTCCTGACTGTGAGAACAATTAATCAGTGGAACAGCTTGCCTTCAAAAAGTGTGGGTGCCACCATTGGAGGCTTTCAAAGAAAGCCTGAACAATCATTTATTTCTAATGGCTTAGGCCCTAAGTGTGTGCGCGCTCGCATATTTGCTGCGTCTAAACTTTGGGGAAGTTTATTAACATCTTGGCGATGTAGAGAATGAAAGAGAGATGAGGGTGAGAAGGAATTGAAGGGGGTAACTCAAGTTCCCGGTTTCTTTCTTGTTGTGTTGGGCACAACAACAACAAAACTCACATATTTTGCTTCTGCTTTAACAAAATAATGATTCATTGGGAAAATGGGGCATATATCTTCATTTTGGACGCATTTTGGACCGAGCCTATTTGCTGCAGTACAGATCTCAGTTTCACCCTTCACATTAGTGCAGGTAAGGTTTTTTTTAAATTTATTTAAAATACATTGTGAAAACTCAACTGTCAGTTGATCTTAATGTTATGAAATGAAAAGTATGCCATTTGCAATTAACTTGGCATAAAATAATTCATTTGCATTTAATTGTAATTGTTCAAAGAATGTTCGAAAAAATGTTCGGCCCTCCAGCATGTTCACTTCATCCAATCTGGCCCTCTTTGAAAAAAGTTTGGACACCCCTGGCTTAGGGTCTCCTGTTCGAGTAGGGGGTTGGAATAGAAGACCTCTGAGGTCCTTCCCAAGTCTATTAGTCTATGTTCTATGAAAACTTTAATCTCTCCCTCTCCAGAAAGGATAGACTACTTTAGGCATTGTTGTTGGAGAACATCAAATTAGAAGGCGTTGCCAAGAAAAATTGTCTGCATACTATTTGCTGATCCAATCCCTTTTAACTAATATTTCTGGTCTTTGGATTCCCTACCAGCAACAATGAAGCTCAGATACTTAATTATGGTTTTATCTCCTGCATAATTATGATATCGCTTTCGTAATTTGAAGCGAGATAATTTTCTAAATCATTTGGCTCCAGAGAGTACTAAGAGCCAAGGAGCACAGTTAAAAAAAGCGAGTCTACAATGAAGTGCAAAGAAGACTGAACAAATGACAACAGGTAGAACAAACAACCTGTCAGGTGAAAGAAATCAGTAACCAGGTAGAGTTCAAAAGTACTACAGGCCTATTTTATGCAAAGGTGGGTTTCCCAGAAGTCTACCGCTGGTTCACCCCGCAAGTGCATAGTACTTGCTTTGTGAGTATGTGCACCTTCCATGCATGTGCTTTGCTTACACATGTGACTTGCACGCATGTGCATGGCTTTGAAAACTTGGCTAAATAGGATGGCATAGAGTCAGGGCAGGTTGCTACGACTGATTCCCCCGAACCAGTCCAATTTGGCTGAATGCCACCTCTGATTTTATGTCATCTGTATGCAATAATCTGATTGATTGTTGATTGAGAAACTTCCTAATAGAGAGGACAATTAACCAGTGGAACAGCTTGCCTTCAGATAGAATAGAATAGAATAGAATAGAATAGAATAGAATAGAATAGAATAGAATAGAAAAGAAAAGAAAAGAAAAGAAAAGAAAAGAAAAGAAAAGAAAATATGGAATGGAATGGAATGGGATGGGATGGGATGGGGTGGGGTGGGGTGGGGTGGGGTGGGGTGGGGTGGTATGGGATAGGATAGGATAGGATAGAATAGAATGGAAAATATGGAATGGGATGGGATGGGATGGAATAGAATAGAATATAAAATATGGAATGGGATGGGATGGAATAGAATAGAATAAAAAGAAAGAAAATATGGAATGGAATAGAATAGAATAGAATAGAATAGAATAGAATAGAATAGAATAGAATAGAATAGAATAGAATAGAATAGAATAGAATAGAATAGAATAGAATAGAATAGAATAGAATTCTATTCTTTATTGGCCAAGTGTGATTGGACACACAAGGAATTTGCCTTTGGTGCAGATGCTCTCAGTGTACATAAAAAGACAAGATACATTCGTCAAGAATCATAAGGTACAGCACTTAATGATAGCCATAGGGTACAAATAAGGAACCAATATAAATTGTAAGGGTACAAGCAACAAAGTTAGAGTCCTGCGGTCTAAGTGGGAGGAGATGGGGGATAGGAACAATGAGAAGACTAATAGCAATAGTAATGCAGACTTAGTGAATAGTTTGACAGTGGTAATGTTGTGGGTGCTGCATCACTTCAGGCTTTTAAGAAGAGATTAACTATAAAAAAATAAATTAAAAAAGAGATTAACTGAAATGGTATAGGAACTCCTGCTTGAGCAGGGGGCTTGGCTAGAAGACCTCCAAGGTCCCTTTGCTCAATTTTGCCCCCCCCCCGGCCCCCAGGAGCATTCTATAAGCCTCCTAAAGGCTATTCATGCCCCATTTTTGAGAGGTCTGCAGATTGCAAAAACTTTTTTTAAAATTTACCTCTTCAAAATCTTGGTGCGCCTTGTACTCTGAAAAATACGGTAGTTATTTAGTTATTTAGTTAATGAAACACATACATGATAACAGGTCTAAGTATAAACATGGACATGGACTCAGGAAATGGGTACGAATAAATGGGGACAATAGGACAGGCACGGGACACGTAACCCCCCGTTACAGACCTCTTTTAAAAAGAGACTGGACAGCCACTTGTCTGAAATTGTATAAGGTCTCCTGCTTGAGCAGGGGGTTGGACTAGAAGACCTTCAAGACAAACCACATTCAAATGAGGAAATAAAAAAAAAGCTAAGGAGGAAACAAAAAGACCATAACACATCTTTTTCAGCCGCCAACCCCCAGATAAGCAGAGTTTAACACCAGACAAACAATCCAGCAGGAGATCATATCCTAATCAAGGAACTACCACCCTCACCAGTACTGAGAAGTCAAGCTGTTGTATAAAAACAGGGAACAGACCACGCTCCCTTTTAGCACAGGCAATGGTTCCCAGTTCAGAAGTGAAACTTCTGCCAGCGAGGACCCAAATTCGCAGAGCATATCGCAGACAAGTCGATTGGAACTACCGTGCAGAAGGTGCAACTCAGTGGTGGGTTCCAGCTCCCGACGCAACTCGTATGCTACGCACGGGTCCCGGCGTCCTCGTCTGGCATGCATGCTGCACACGCCACCGCCCTGCGACACCCAGCTGCTCAGCAGAGGTTGTGCAGGCGCCACACGCTATGCACGCATGCGCAATTGGCCCGGCTGCTTCAAAAACAGGTAAGGAATGTGGGCGGGCCAAATAAGCCATCATACCGGTACGGTGGCTACTCCTCCCAGCTATCACTGGTACAGCCGTACCGGGCCGTACCTCCCGGAACCCACCACTGGCGTAACTTCTCCATGAAACGGTTTATAAAAGTGCCGCAGCACGAGAGCAAGGAGCTGGTTTTTAGAAGTTGAAAAAAGCATTTGAGAAAAAAGTGCTTTTCTAAAGGATGGACCCCACCCGCTCCTCTTGTAAGAGCTGACCTTAAAAATTGCAGGTAGAGACACTAAGCACCTTAAGGGATGCTATTTGTCTCAGCCAGGGGCAGTGGGCGATCGTTTTGAAAGGCAACGTTCAGCCCTTTGCTTTGCATCATTGATATTACACAAACCGAAATTTCTTTCAGCTATCGGATGTGCGGGAGGAGGCAGGCAGGAGGGTGAGAGGCAAGATGACATGACAGCATCCCCATTCTTTTGAAGCAGGGGGGGTGCGTCACATCACAAATCAGCTTCAAAGTCTGTTTCCTTGACAAGGCTGCTGAAAAGCTTTTTCGGGGGCCTCGTAAAAAGCCGTTCTGAAAAGCAGGTTTCCCCTGGCCATTTGTTGCCTTCAACTTCGTTTTCTTTTGTGATTTCTCTCCTGAGGGTCCCTGGCATCGGCCTCTTTTATCCAGTCCTGTTCAAAAGAGAAAACAGGATTTGACGTTCTTCCTGGGTGGAAGATGCCACGCTTTCAGCAGCTGAATCCCCTTTCAGATTTGGTCCTTAGAAACAGCTGATTGTCTGCTCAGGGATAAGAAGAAGTCAGGTATGGGCTGCTACAGGTTCGCCCAGGTTTGGGAGAACCTGCAGCTAATGTTATGGCTGGTTTGGAGAATCTCCAAATCCCACCCCTGGCTGGCCTCGCCCACCACACCTTGCCCACCACACCATGCCATGCCCACCACGCCCCTCCCAGGAGTCTCCACCCGACATGTTTAGGATGTGAGGTAAGTGCAGGGCCTGTGCAGAGGCTTGGGGAGGGGGAAAAACGAGCCTCCTGGAAGTTCCAGAAGGCTTGAGTCGGGCCTGTTTCCTGCCTCCGGAGAGCCTCCGGAACCCGGAGGAGGGAGTTTTCACCCTGCCAGAGGCTCAAAGAAAGCCCCCGGAGCAGTAATGGTATCCTCTTTTCTTCACTACCGGTTCGGTAGCGGCAGTGCATGTCTGGGGATGCACAGAAGGTCCCTGATGATGTCTGGGTGGGTGGGTGGGTGGAGCCTGGATAGAATAGAATAGAATAGAATAGAATAGAATAGAATAGAATAGAATAGAATAGAATAGAATAGAATAGAATAGAATAGAATAGAATAGAATAGAATAGAATAGAATACTGGCAGAATTCCACCTCTGCTCTGCAGGCAGGGTGAAAACGCCCTCCCTCATCATGGTACAGGAAGCCAACTAGGCCATGCCCATCCAACAACTGGGCAGAGAACCCCTTGCTGAAATTTTTGAAGCCAACCCTTGGAAGAAGTGATGGTTATCTCTGCAAAGAAGGCTGGTTATCGGAGAGCTTGGTAGATCTTTGTAAGCATAGTAGTTAAAAAGTCCCAAAGGTGCTTTTTTCAAGGGGCAACTGGACTTTCTGGGGTTTTTTTTTGAAGAACATTTCGCTTCTCATCCAAGCTCTGAGTGGATGGTGGGGAATGGAAGGATTTATACTCCTTGCAGACAGCTGGTCCTTTGCGTTCTTTTGGAGAGCCATTGAGGCCACTTGGAGGTTTGTCTGTGTCCCCAGAGTCATCCGAGTGGTGCAAATGGGTGCAGAGCCTTCTTGGAACTGTTGAAAGGACTGTGTGTTGTGGAGCTGTGTTTCCTGCAGGAGGTTTTCTGCCCTTGTGTCCCTTCACTGTTGAACTCAGGTGCAGGCTCTTGGGGATAACTCTAACAGATTAACAGAGTTGGAAGGGACCTTGCAGGTCATCTAGTCCGGCCCCCTGCTCAAGCAGGAGACCCTACATCTGCCTCTACCTAGGATTGAACTCACAACCTCCTGGTTGTGAGGTGAGAGTTCCACCTCTAGGCACGGCAGTCTGTGTTGCCTGCAGCCAAACTAAAGAGCAAATGGTTCCGTAGCCTGCAATTTTTTTCTGGAATTTCATACTCCCACGCCATTCAAAGGGTGTTCATCCCAAAATGCATTGCTAAAAAAGTGTCTGCAAGGCATATAAAGTCTTCCATTCCACACCATCAGAGCTAAAGAAGCTACTTAGATGAGAAGTGAAACGTCTTCAAAGAAAAACCAGAAAGTTCAATTTCCTCTTGAGTTTTTATGGGGAAGAAAATTCTCACCAGATGACTCCACCAAGTAGATTCTTTTTATAAAGGAGAATATTTGTACCTTTTTTGAAATGAAATGTTTTCTTGTAGACATTTCATGATCCAACTAGGGAACATCATCAGTGCTAGAAGGGAAGGAAATTTGTAGAAGAGAGGAGGAGGAGGAGGAGGAGGAGGAGGAGGAGGAGGAGGAGGAGGAGGAGGAGGAGGAGGAGGAGGAGGAGGAGGAGGAGGAGGAGGAGGAGGAGGAGGAGGAGGTGGTGGTGGTTGACAGCATTCTTGGTGCTCTTTGAACTTTATAGCTTTCTTGTAGATGTTTCATTACCAAACTAGGTAACAACATCAGTGCTGGAAGGAAATGGAGTTTGCTCCCTGTTTATTTAAAGTAGCTTGCGCGGCATAATTGGGGAGCAAATCCCACACTCACCAGAACTGATGATGCTACTTAGTTGGGTAATGAAATGTCTGTGAGAAAACAACCAAGCTCAGAGATCATCCCTCAGATTCTTTAAACTCAGATTTTTCTAGCCTCCGAATTGTGAAGTTGAGGATCAAAGGGAAGTCCAAAAATTCAGCACTATTAACATTTTAGGAGTTTGACGAATATAATATACTAGAATAGAATATACTAGAATATACTAGAATAGAATAGAATAGAATAGAATATACTAGAATAGAATAGAATAGAATAGAATAGAATAGAATAGAATAGAATAGAATAGAATAGAATAGAATAGAATAGAATAGAATAGAATAGAATAGAATAGAATAGAATAGAATAGAATAGAATAGAATAGAATAACAGAGTTGGAAGGGACCTTGGAGGTCTTCTAGTCCAACCCCCTGCCTAGGCAGGAAACCCTACACCACTTCAGACAAATGGATACCCAACATCTTAAAGACTTCCAGTGTTGGGGCATTCACAACTTCTGGAGGCAACTTCTGTTCCACTGATTAATTGTTCTAACTGTCAGGAAATTTCTCCTCAGTTCTAAATTGCTTCTTTCCTTGATTAGTTTCCACCCATTGCTTCTTGTCCTGCCTTCAGGTGCTTTGGAGAATAGTTTGACTCCCTCTTCTTTGTGGCAACCCCTGAGATAGTGGAACACTGATATCATGTCTCCCCTACTCCTTCTTTCTCTTAAGCTAAACATACCCAGTTCCTGCAACCGTTCTTCGTGTATTTTAGCCTCCAGTCCCCTAATCCTCTTTGTTGCTCTTCTCTGCACTCTTTCTAGAGCCTCAACCAGGAGATCTGGCTGGACATGTTTCCCAGCCCTGATAAAACCAAGGAGCTTCCAGGACATGTTATAGAACCAAAGCTTGCTTTGCTTCCCAGTATTATGACACGTGTAGGTGCCATGCACATTACTTCGTCAGCAGACTTGGCAAAAGCTTTCATTATTTTTGCAAGGCGGTTGCAACAGCAGTGAGTCAGGACACCATCTCCCCCTTCGCAGCACTCAATATATTTTCTTGTCAGTTAATCTTGGAACTTGGCTAGAGTTCCTCAAAAAAGGCTGAAACTTTCATTTCCTTCCCAATAAATTCTCTGCTTTAATGACATCATTGTCGGAGAGGTGCTGGTAATTAAACACTTTCCTGTGAGTTTCTACTTTGGCCCGCAAAGTGGTTTTTGTTTTTGGTTTTGCTTCGTATAGCATGAAAGTGAAGTGCGATGGCTTAAAGGTGGAGCTCTCGCCTCACAACCAGGAGGCTGTGAGTTCGATCCTAGGTAGAGGCAGATATTCGTCTCTCTGGGCATGCTGAGAATGCATCTGCCGAACAAAAACTCCACATTGGCAACAGGAAAAGTATCCGGCCAGTAAACACAGCTTCATTCAGTTGCCCAGAGTCCACCCCGCAAGGGATTATGGGGTCATTAAAAGAGGATGATGATAGCATGAAAGGGCAAGGATAAATCTTTTAACTGGGGGGGGGGGGAGAGAATCGAGAGATTATTTACAGGTAGTCCTCGACTTACAACAGGACCATTCAAAGTTACAACAGCCCTGAAAAAAGTGACTTGGGACAGTTTTTCACACTTACGACTGTTGTAGCATCCCCATACTCACACGACGAAGGGTCAGATGTTTGGAAATCGACTCACATTTATGGCGATCGCACTGTCCCGGGAGGGAGGGGGGGGTCACACGATCCCCTTTTGCAAACTTCCTGACAAGCAAAGTCAACGGAGAAGCCAGATTCACTTAACAACCCTGTGATTAACTTAACAACTGCGGTGATTCACTTAACAACGGTGCCAAGAAAGGTCACATAACCACGGGAAACTGCAACCATCATAAATATGAGTCAGTTGCCAAGCGTCCGAATTTTGATCACGTGACTATGGGGATGCTGCAACGTTCGTAAATATGCGATACAGTCATAAGTCACTAAATAAATGGCTGTAAGTCGAATACTACCTGTATGGTCTGGGATTTCCAAGTAGCTAAATTCTGTTTTGGTCATTTATTCCCACCCATCCGTTCATATCACTTGCCTTTTTTCCCCTTACTTAAAAATATTGCATAGGTTTTCCCTAATCTCATTCCTCATTCTTTACCATCTCTGGGACAATATCAGACAATAGTCATCAAGTTATAATAATTCCTACTTTCCTATGTTCTCAAACCTGCCTAGGGTCCATGGGGCATGGGATATTGGATAAATTGCCAATAAATAAAACACATTAAGTTAGAATAGAAGTGGAAGGGACCTTGGAGGTCTTCTAGTCCAGCCCCCTGCTCTAGCAGGAGAACCTATACCAAGTGACTGCCCATTCTCTTCTTAAAAGCCTCCAGTGATGGATGGAGCACCCACGGTTTCTACAGGCAAGCTGTTCCACGGATTAATTGTCCTCACTGTTAGGAAGTTTCTCCTCAATTCCAAGTTGCTTCTCTCTTTTTTTTTTTTTTTCAGAAAATTTTATTGGTTTTTTTAAAACATTTACTAGGAAAAGGGTATGTGGAATAATATACAAATTTTGGCAGTTGCAAGTATGGCAGACGCCCCCTCCCTCCAAACTCATAGTATACATCTAGGTATAAAACATTAATACATAATCATGTAAAATCAGCATATAGGAATAAAAGTTTTCAATCAACTTATATATTATAACATATTTTCTAAATATAATTTCACTATTACTTTCGGTATGTTTATAACAATGTGGTTTTCTTATTCATTTTTGTGATCTGAGCTTTCTTGGTGTTGCCCCTTCCCCTCCCCCCCCGCTGGCAAAGCTCCGGCCCCTCCCGTGTCCTGTGTGACCGTTGTAGAGTCTTCTGTTTTTTCTAGGTTTGCTTTATTTTTTTTCCACAAAGGCCTGAGCCTCTATGGGTGTATTAATTCTAATTCTTGTCTCCTCCCAGAATATCAACATCCCTTCAGGCATCAACCATCTAAACCACACCCCCTTCTGGTATAATTTATTCGCCAATTGCGAATAGCTTTTCCTTTTCTCCCTAATTTTTTTGGGGATCTGCTTCAAGATGGTTATCTCCCTATTGTGGTATGTCAATGTTTGCCCCCTTTGTACACCCAGAATTGCGTCTCTTGTGCTTTTCCTAAGGAATTTAATATGAACCTCCCTGGGTACATTGTGTGTCCTGGCATATGTTGAATTCACTCTATAGGCCAAATCTATCTCCCACTCCATCTGTTATTTGTCTTTGTGTATGTATTCAGCTAAGATGTTGGTCATAATGTCCCTTATATTTTCCCCATCTGTTTCTATAACATTTTGAAATCTAAGATAAAAGGACATTCTCTCAAACTCTGTTTTCATTTGTTGAATATCAAGTTCTTTGTTACTCTTCTGTAGAACTTCCACCCCCCCCTCGCCTCCGCCACCCCACCCTCCACAAGGTCCAGTCTCTGTGAGTTCTTATAGATTTGGACTTGATTCTCTTTAATTTCTTCCTTCATTTCCTTTAATTGTTTCTTAATTTCTTCCTGGCCCTGTATGAGTTGTTGAAGCATTTGCAGCAAATCCAACTCTGTGCTCTTAGGTTGCATCATTTCTGTAATCTTTGACTGTGTGGCAGGGCTGGATGTTGCAGATGTAGGTGCAGAAGTAGCAAAGCCAGGTTTTCCAGGTGGTGGTCTTTTTGGAGACATAGTTTATAAAACAGAGAAGTCAGTCAGTGTAGAGACTGGACAGCTGGAGAAGTAGAGCAGGCAGATGAGTCCAGGAGGCAGAAAATCCAAACAAGTGAGAGTTTCTTTGGTCAATCTAGCATTAAGAAAAGGTTTCCTCTCCAGAGGGTTCAGGAAATAGCAATCCACAAGAGATTCTTCTGGGTAGTACGGAGACAAAGACCGGAAGCCTGAGTTTTAAAGGTGGAGTCAGGTTTCACAGTTCATGAAGACAACGGAAGTGTGCCATCTTGCCCTGCCAGCTTTAGGCTCAGAGGCATAATAAAGTTTCAAAAGTTCACAAAGTTCTCAGGTCATCAACAAATTATAAAACTAAGTCCAATGAAAATCACTTTTACAGGGGTGAGGCATCATTAGTTGGCTCTCCCCCCTCCTCCTTCCTCCTAGGGGCAAAAGCAGAATTTTTTCAAGCCGCTTGTCCAAGGAGGGGGAAAATCCCCCCCTCTAACCGCACCTCCAACGAAGCTCCGAAAGTTTAACTTATAACCTTGCTGAAAAGTCCATCAATTCAACAGAGAAGGAATGGAGAGAGGAAGCACCTCACCATACCGCCGCTGCTTCATTCAATTTTGCGCTGCCTGATCGGCATGGAGCGAGACGCAGGCGCACCCTCCGAGACTGCTCCTTGGTGCCTGGAGCAAAGTGGAGAAGCCCCCACCAGCCGCTGCCGATGCCAGGGCTCTCCGTGAGCCGCTCCCTCAGCAGGATGCCTCTTCGGGGCGTCCTGTGCCCCCCCAGAAGCGGGGGAAGCCCACCGGGAGAGCGGGAGCGGGCAAGGACTTGCCCGTCGCCGTAGCCGCCGGAACCGGAAGCCCAAGTTGCTTCTCTCTTTGATTAGTTTCCAACCATTGTTTCTGGTCCTGCCCTCTGGTGCGTTGTAGAATAAATTGACCCCCTCTTCTCTGTGGCAGTCCTCCAATACTGGAACCCTGCTATCATCTGCCTCCTAGTTCTGCTTTTTTTCTGGACTAGCAAAACCCAATTCCTTCAACCATTCTTCATATGTTTTAGTCTCCAGGCCTCTCATCATCTTAGTTGCTTTTCTTTATACTTTTTGGGTACGTCTAGTTTCATGAAAAGAAGGACTAGGAGTGACATGATAGCGGTATTCCAGTATTTGAGGACTGTCACAAAGAGGAGGCGGTCAACTTACTTTCTAAAGCACTAGAAGTCAAGAAAAGAAACAACAGATGGAAATAGATCAAGTAGAGAAGCAACCTGGAATTAAGGAGAAACTTCCTAACAGTGAGGACAATTAACCAATGGAACAGCTTCCCTCCAGAAGTTGTAGGTGCTTCATCACTGGAGGCTTTTAAGAAAAAACTGGACAGTCCCCTATCTGAAGTGGTATAGGCTCTGCTGCTTGAGGAGGGGGTTGGACTAGAAGACCTCCAAGATCGCTTCCAGCTCTCTTCTGATTGATTGATATTCAAGTTTTTTGAGATGGGAGCTGCAACAACTAAGCAGAAGATTTTTCCCTAGTGATGCTCCTAGAGAGGAAGCAGTTGAACTGAACTAGGAAAACACCTGTGCAGAATTTTCAGTGAGGCTTTGGAAAACTTTTCCGCTCTTTTACCAGATAATTCACTGGGGAAATGCCTGCCTGTCACTCTATCCTCCCCAGCATAGATTTCCCCAAGGGAAATCCCTGTAGCTTACAGTGTTCCCACATTTCATAGCCTTTCAGATTCTGAATCTTCTGGAGATTAGCCAAGCATTGGACAACCAGATTTTTTAGAAGATACAAGATTGCACTTCTTTAGATCCTCATTATTAAGATGTGATCACCAAGCAGAACAGCTACTAGCTAATTAAGCTGCAGCGGGTTTTCTTGGCCATTCTATATATTTTCCTTCAATCTTCCCATCATCTGTTCATCCATATCATACAAATCAACAGAATGTTTCTTTCATCTGTGATTTACATTATGCATTGAGTGTCTTCAAAAAACTAGGCATAAACAATAAGTGTAATTTGGATGGGGGGGGGAACAGAAATATAGAAAAGAATTCCCTGGCTTGGGCAATGTTAACATGCTACTGGCTTGGCTGCTTATGAGCCAACAGTGTGTAGCAGCAGCCAAACAAGCCAATGCAATCCTAGGTTGTATTAAGAGAGGGTTAGAATCAAGATGACATAAAGCATTAGTACTGTGTCAGGGTTACAAGTAATGCACCTATAGAAAGCAGAACTTCGAGGCAAGCAGTTTCCACAAAGAACAAGTTTATTTAATATATCACATTGGCACAAGCTGGTGAAAACCGACTCTAAAGTTTCCCGCGGTTTTCACCTAATTAAAAGTAAACATTTTCTCCCTTTTCCCAAACAATCAGTCACATGGTCCAATCATGATGCGCGGGTGATTATGGGGAGCACCAGGTACTCCCATGTGACACCACACCTGCGTGAGCTGCACTGGCTTCCTGTGGTCTATCGAGTGCGTTTCAAGGTTTTGATTACGATCTTTAAAGCGCTCCATGGCTCAGGACCTAGTTACCTGCGGGACCGTATTCTGCCCCATACATCCCTACGACCTATTCGCTCGCACAGAGAGGGACTTCTCCAGGTGCCGTCCACTAGACAATGCCATGGGGCGGCGCCTAGGAGCAGAGCCTTCTCTGTGGCGGGCCCAGCCCTGTGGAATGACCTCCCCCCGGATATTAGGACCACTACAGACCTCCGCTCCTTCCGTGTTAAGCTCAAGACCCACCTTTTTCAAATATCTGGCCTGGCCCAACTATAACTTCGTTACGCTCCTGAGGGGTTTTTAATTTAGCAATTTTATTTAGGGGATTTTAAACTGTGTTTTAACTGTGTTTTTAGCTGTGTTTATTGTCTTTCACTTACAAGTCTACTCTCCTCCATGCACAAATGTAATTGTCCTTGTTTTTTTCGTATGTATGTGTGTCCTATGTGTATTTTATCCTTTTGATTGTACGCTGCCCCGAGTCCTTCGGGAGACGGTTGCGGCTAATCAAATAAAATTTATTATTATTATTATTATTATTATTATTATTATTATTATTATTATTATTATTATTATTATTATTATGCTGTCTGGTTGTTTGGAAACTTCACTCCTCCTCTCTTCAGCCACCTGTGGGAATGTCCTTGATTCCCAGGGGAAACTGTTTTGTTTTGGCTACAAAACCCCAGCTATCTCTATTCCCCCCTCCCCCTATCCCTCAACACCATTGAAACCTCAAAGATGACCTCAGACAGGCCAAGTTCAGAGTTGACATACCACTTTATAAATACTTAGTAAGACCAGACTTAGAATACTGAGTCCAATTTTGGTCACCATAATATAAAAACGATGAAGCGAGTTTGGAAAGAGTGCAGAGAAGAGCAACAAAGTTGATTAGGGGGGGTTGGAGGCTGAAACATATGATGAACGGTTGCAGGAACTAGTCTAGTCTAGTGAAAAGAAAGACTGGGTTGAAATGATAGCAGTGTTCCAGAACTTGAGGGGCTGCCACAAAGAAGAGGGAGGGGGGAGGTCAACCTATTTTCCAAAGCATCAGAAGAAGCAATGGGTGGAAACTAATCAAGGAGAGAACCAACCTAGAACTAAAGAGAAAATTCTTGACAGTTGGGAACAATTAACCAGTGGAACAGCTTGCCTCCAGAAGTTGTGGGTGCTTCATCACTGGAGGATTTTAAGAAGAAACTGGACAGCCACTTGTTTTAAATCTTGATCTTGAAGTCCTAATGGACAACCATTTAAATAGGAACCAGCTGTGTGCAGCAGCTGCCAAAAAAGGCAACACAGTTCTAGGCTGCATAAATAGAGGGATGGAATCAAGATCGCGTGAAGTGTGAATACCACTTTATAATGCCTTGGTAAGGCCACACTTGGAAGTTTTGGTTGCCACGATGTAGAAAAGATGTGGAGACTCTAGAAAGAGTGCAGAGAAGAGCAACAAAGAGGATGAGGGGACTGGAGACTAAAACATATGAAGAATGATTGCAGAAACTGGGTATGTTTAGTTTAAGAGAAAGAAGGACCAGGGGAGACATGATAGCAGACTTCCGATATCTCAGGGGTTGCCACAAAGAAGAGGGAGTCAAACTATTATCCAAGGCACCTGTGGACAGAACAAGAAGCAATGGGTGGAAACTAATCAAGGAGAAAAGCAACTTAGAACTGAGGAGAAACTTCCTGACAGTGAGAACAATTCATCAGTGAACAGAAGTTGCCTCCGGAAGTTCTGAATGCCCAACACTGGAAGTCTTTAAGAAGACGTTGGATAGCCATTTGTCTGAAACGGTATAGGGTTTCCTGCCTAGGCAGGGGGTTGGACTAGAAGACCTCCAAGGTCCCTTCCAACTCTGCTATTGTATTTATTTATTTATATGTGAAATGGTACAGGGTCTTCTGGGTGAATGGAGACAAATATCCATTGGAAAGTTGCAGGTCATAGGCCTAGGAGTGAGCTCGCAGGCCTCACTGAACCAAAGTTTAAACTAATATAATTGCAATATAATTACCATACATATTCCAAATGGGCTGACTTGTGTCTGCCTTTTCTGCAAAGTTTGTACTTGTATGCAGTGACGTGCGGTGAGGTTTATGACTGGTGAGGCTGGTGACGTCATCAAACCGCGTGGTTGCTCCGATCACACGGGTGCAGCCCAAACGCTGAAGTTTCTCTTCTCAGAAATGTCAGAAAGGGACAAGCAGGCTGCAACAGCTCCACTGAGAAGACATTTCTGAGAAGAGAAACTTCTCC